>NC_056731.1:295023546-295323546 GCF_019279795.1 Protopterus annectens
TCACTTGTTTCAGTTATATTCCTTACATCTCCCCTCTTACATTATGTATTAAAGTGTCAATAGCTAAAAACTTAAAGCTTTTGTATAACATGTTTTCCCGGAGCATTGGTACTAATCCCATTATTAATGCTGCAAATATGTTCTCTTATTCTGTCTCGAAACCTTCTATCCATCTTACTTATATAGAAGGCTGGGCAGACTACACAGTGGGCTAAATAAAGTATATGGCTAGTATTACAAGTAGCTGTTACTCTAAAAGCTAACACCCTTCCTGTGTCCAGATGAGAAACATATTCTAAGTATCTATAAACTTGCAATACTTGCATTTCTTACATGGATGAGTTCCAAAAATATCCTTTGATTCCATCTGTGAATCTAAGGCTCTAGGATAACATAATCTTCTCTTTAACAATTCTTAAAAATAAAAGTCGGTTTATTGCCTACTATTGATTTAATTTCAGGATTAGTCAATAAAATATTCCAATGCTTCATTAAAACACTCTTCACTCGAGCAATATTGCTGGAGTAAACCATTGGTACCCTCACAACAGATTTATCCATATGTGAGGTTTCATTACCCCATGGACCTGCCGAAAGATAAGGTTTTTCCTTTCTCTCTCTCTCTAACTCTGTATACCCCATCCAACATTGTGTCTACTTCACTAACATCATATCCACGAGAACAAACCTATCTTTTAAATGATTTGGTTCAGTATTAAAACCTTCATTACTTGCATTCAGGCTGGATACACGTAGTCCTTGACTTTTTATAATGTTCTTAAAAATATGGGGGGATGCATACTACTTCTATGTAAAAATTAATTTCTATAACATGGCTTCCTATAAATTTTAGTAGTTATTCTTCCCAAATCATCCGTCATTACACTGACATCTAAGAAATCTATATTATTCGAAGAACTGTCCACTATAGACTTTAAACACTGTCATGTGATGCAATAGAATTTTTTGATTGGTTGCTGTATGCTTTTAAAAGGGGAAAGGTTGACATACATTTTTTTGTCTGATGAAGCAGTAGTGACTACTGTGAAAGCGCTCACAATAAACTTCAATTACTTGAACACTTTGGACTGTTTTGTGCTGAATAGCTATGTATGCTTAAAGCTGTTGCTGTGGTTTGGTTCACATTTCTACTTTTTGCTACAATGTTTTATACTTTTGGACTTAGTGAACCATTTATCCTGTCTGCTGCTGTTTTTTACTGCAATATCAGAATAATACCACCACTAATGCCATGCCTCTGACATAACATATGTCATGCAGAGTGATAAGAGATGAGCCTGCATTCACACACACACACACACACACACACACACACACACACACACACACACACACACACACACACACACACACACACACACACACACACACTCTTGACACCTATTATGATACATCCACACTCTATGACAGTTACCAATCACACTGTCCTGGTACTGTAATATCTGCGGGAGGTGTTAGAAGGGATACTGCTATACCTGTATGTGACAATACGGGCAATACAGGCTAGTTGTCTTGTGTGCATGTCATATATCTATGGCACAATCCACAATGTCACAGATGATATACATGCCATTAATGCTGTCAAACACCTATGTATGCAGTGTGTGCATAAGCTGAATAGGTAGCACACATGCATCTGCTGTAACAACTTGATTGTTTTTACTCACCATCAGAAAGCCATGTATATTCCACTGAAAGAATATGTATTATGACCAGTAAGCTGTGTGACAATGTACTGTGACAAAGGTGATACACTTTAGTTATACATCAATGGAAGATGTGTAGGGAGATACATGAAGAAGGGGGCATTGTACACAGTTATTGGTGTGATAAAGGCTAGGAACCATATATTCATTATGACCTCTGAACTGCATGTCCTTCACATAACCAGTACTTGTGTTACATTCAAGGGAGTAGTCAGCACTGTGATCACATGCTGGTGGATGTGCTACTTACTATCTACCCCAAGACACAGGTCATATACCTATTGCTCTGATTATAAGGTGTGATGTCCACATTACACTTGGGTGGTGTATCTGTTTCCTGCTTCAACAAATGCCTTCATGTGTCCCATCAGTGCAGGTGTTGTCATGGCTCTGGCAGCAGTCTCTGGTATGTGTTGATACAGTCTGTATTATACTAATATCACAGTTGGAGTCAATGACTGCCCACAAGCTGTAGTCCTTCAGGCAGCTGTTTGGACAAAGCATGTGTATGTCATCTGTGATGTCCATCACTTAACTAATGGGCAGGAAAGGGCCTAGCAGACACTCCTGATGTACCAACCTAATCACTGGACCTGAGATATATGTAAAATCACACATTTTGACATAGTGAGATGCCACATATGTTATACACTGGTCTACCCATTTGGTGATATAGCTGTTCATGGCCGCATATGACAGTGTTAATTGAATACCTCAGGGTGGCTTTATGCCAAATGCCTTGACCTGTTAAAGTTCCCACAGGATTATACTGTTGTCATCATGCATGCCCTCAATCACCTCTTGAGAACATCTGTCAGATGTAATGGACCTGATGTAGTAGTAACGACTCACACAGGTCTATTGTACACATCTAGAATATTACTTGTGTACATGCAGATGAAGTCCATGATGACATGTTGCTCTACCTCACAGTCGAGGAGAGTCAAGATGTCTCTATACATGCATGCATCAGTTGCTGTCCTCCCAACTCAGATGGATACATGTTGATGTACACCCTTGTATGCGAACATACAAGGAAAAAAGTGCCACCTCTTGCTCTCAAATATTTATAACTGAAACACACTTAGTACAAACCGCAGTAGGATGGAAGGTTGGTAGCTTTTACAAGAACTGTTGAGCTGTTAGAGACAGCTGAAGCACTCTCAATGCAAACAGCAGTTTAAAATGAAGTTTGATTGAACTGTTGAGCTGTTAGCAACAGCTAAAACATTCTTGATGCAAACAGCAGTTAGGGTGGAGGTTTGCTGACTCTTACAAAAGCTGTTGGGCTGTTAAGAACAGCTGACACACTCTTGATATAAACAGCAGTTTAAGTTGAAGCTTACCAGCTCTTACAAGAACTGTTGAGCTGTTAAAAACAGTTAAAGCACTCTTGATACAAACAGCGATTTAAGTAGGAGCTTCCTAGTTGTGGTTAAACTGTTAAAAACTCTTTATTACATAAAACAAATAAAACAAACAGCAAAATACAGGATAAGCACTTTCAGTTATGCTTAACCTTCTTCAGATCCTGTTGAAAATTAGAAAAACTTCCTTTTTAATACAAAGCAGTTGCCACTCCCATTCTGAAGACAACATTCTTTAAAGTGAAAGCTTAAATTGGAGCTTTTCTCCCCAGGACTCCATTGAAAATGGGCTCTTTTGGCCCAATGGACCATCCTGGTAAACCAACTGCAAATAAATAAAATAAATAAATAAATAGCTTGTATTTACTTTTTATTTCTCAGCCTTCACTCTTTTAATATAGGTTTTAGGGGTACTACCCCATTCAAACCTGGGGGATGATCCACTCAGATCCATAATCCACCTTGCTTCTTCAGCTTCCATTTTATTCATTAGGTCACCACCTAGTATACTTTCTTTAATGTTTGATAAAGCCATAAATCTGAATGTGTTTATATTCTGCTGCAGTGACTGGATTGTGGCTGAGGACGGTTGTCAGATCTCCTCCCTCCCATCCAGTTAACAAAGATGAATCAAGCAACCAACAGATCAATAAAAAAACAAACAAACAAATAAATAAATAAATGAAGTAATTAAAAGACAGCATTATCAATTACTTAAAGTTGAAGAAGTAATCTCAAGAAAGGCAAATGTGTTATTGTTTCCTCAGAACTATGTGAAACCATGGATCTGGCTCATATGACTAGATGAATAAAACTGCCAATTGTGTATACTTAATATGAACAAATTGGGAAGAAGTCAGGTGATCAGGAAAGGTACCATTAAAACAGCATCTGATGCAGATGCAAATGATAGCATGCATAGAGATAGTAAGGAAAGAGAACTTTAGCAAGTGCAGGACAAGAAAGGTTGTTGACTTGGATTAAAGCTGTTAGGGACATGACTGATGCTTTAGTCTAGGTGCTGATCTGTTCCCAATCTGTCTCTCAAAGAAATGGCTGCAGTACTAGTAAAACATTTAAGTATTGGTGCTTATGACTGGGGTTTCCTGAATGCCATTCAGCATTAGCATTTCTTCAAGTCTGAGGATCATTTTTGGCCTAAGAGGGTGACTCTAGGGGGTAGAACCTTGTTAGAGATCTAAGTGAGCCCTTACAGCAGGGGAATAATGCAGTTACAAAGCATGAGAATGTGGTGGCCCAAATGATATTGCCAGAGGATAAGCTTATTGAGCAATAACACAAAAGGATATTCATGTATCTCGAATTCTTGAGGAAGAAACAGAAGTCGATTTTGTGACTTTCGTATAGGAAAAATTGATGGCTAGGACTTTGGTAGGATCTTTCCACAACTAGTAATTGCATTAAAAAAAATTATAGTTAGATTAAATATGAGACTTTTGCACTGAAAGATTAAGTCTCTCTCTCACTCTCTCTTTCTGTCCCTTCCTTGAAGATCTGGTAACATTTATAAAGTAGGGGATAGAAGAGTTATCTTTGATAATGTCTATTCACTATTAAAACATCTAAGAAAATGGTTCATTTGGTTGCCATGTTTAATGTCAGTTAAGAAAATTGAAGTTCAGGATGTGATAACTGGCTATTTATAATTTTTACCCTCAGTGGCTTAAATGTTCTTCAGTGCACAAGACACTGTGATGTGTACAGGAAAGTATCATACTGAAGCATCAGAAAGGGTTCGTTCACATGAATTTTTTGGAAGTAGAAGAGACATTGCTCAGAAAAGTGATAAAAGAGAAAAAATGATGCAGAGTAAGCTTTGAAAATTTCAATAAATTCACTTCCTTACATCCATTAAGTTAAAGTACTTTAAATTATGGTCAGACCATGGCTACAGAATTACATTTAGATATAGTACATTGTAAATTCATATTTAAAACTTTAGAAGTCTTTGTATTGCCTCAAGAATTTATAAATTTAATAGAGAACATACAAATAGATAGAAAAGCTTATATATAAAGATATGTTGATTTCTATCATAAGTTCATACCTAAATAAGGGAACAAAGAAAGGATGTTCATTCTCCCCTGTAATGACAAAGAATTCTAAATTAAGTAAAATAATTAAGGCTGTGGAAAGAAAGCAAAACGAATTTGATCATTTGGAAACAAATGCACATCAGTGCGACTTAGTATACTTTGGCAACAAGTCAAACAGAGATTAAAATTTGATGGCATGTTAGGTCTGCTATGTCTTATAGGCCTTAATGTATGTTTGAGCAGGGTGCTACCCTATTCTGATACCATTGTTTGAAGAAGTAAGGTGGGAACAATTAGAAAAAAAGGCTAATAAGTAAAATATATAAAATTCTATAGCAGTTAAGAAGTAAATGAGTGGATAAAATAAGGTAGAGATGAACAACAGAGACAACAGATAAGGAAGATAAGGAAACTGGCAGGCATGTGTGCTAATTGTCCAAACAGGCTACAAACCTGTAAAATTTAGAATATTTATCTGGGAATACCTGCACAAATATTTGTACAGTCTGGTTAGATTTATCCTACTTGCTAAGGTTGTGGTGTGGGTGCATTTGGGACATGGAGACATATTTTGTAATTTTATTAGAGGTTACATACATATGAAGTGAGTGGAGTTACAGTGTTTAGTGGATCAAGTTCTTAACAAAGTTGTGAAACTTACCAAGTCACTCATATTTTTGAATAATGACAAATTACTGGATTTGTCTGGAAAGGAAACAACAGTGCTATACTTAATAATGATGGTAGATGAAAAAGCTATAACCAGGAAACATAAATCTAAAATTCACCAAGTTATTACAAATATGGTGAAAATTATGAATGAAATTTAGAAAAGAAAAACTAAGACAGTAAGGAAATGCTCTTGGTATATATTTGGCTTTAGTTTGATGCCATAGTACACTTACAAGGAGTCATTGTAATCCGTTGATACTTGTGGAAATTTAAAAATGAACTTATTCTGTAATTAGCCATATTTGTGCAAAGTGTTTGTATTCTCATCCATCATTTACTGATATTTTGTTTTGTAGTTCTGCCATTATTATAATTGCTTTTTTCTCCATCTCGAGCACTTTATCAGCTGACCATCAGCTGCTCGGTATTACTCCCATTACTCCATTAGCTGCTCGGTATTACTGCCATTACTTCATCAGCTGCTCGGTATTACTCCCATTACTCTTAGGTATTCCTGAGGCCGAGACCACCATAGCATACAATAGGTTTGGAGAGGGAAGGGGAAATGCAGAGCAATTGGTTAGCATCACACACACTTTCCCAATATGCTAGGGGGGGTTTGCTATGTGGCATGCCCTAAATGGGCAGGACTGCTTGATGAGAAACATATCATTGCACATAATATCAATTAACTCACACTGCTGGTAAGCCAAATTCATTGGTTGTCTATGATGCATTTACAGCACTACACCTCATCAGCCAGGGGGTGATAGATTGCTAGCAGGCACCTCACCCTTCTGAAATGGGCAAGCAGGCAGTTGCCGATCCTTACACCCCATCCCCCTTGCCCAGCTCTTCCACCATTCAAGACATTAATCAAATCTGTCATGTGTGGGTCACAATCAGGGCTCCATCCTTCTATTTAATTGTTCTTAAAACAGATGGACTGCTCATTTTGAATTATTATATTGACGTCTGAAAACTGGATGGTGGTGGTGTTTGTGAAGTCTATACACCTATGGGACTTTCAGGATTTTATAGGAGTCACACTGTAGTGTTCATAGTGCAGTGTTTTATAATAAGCATGCACTTATTTATTTTTATCTTTTTCTCTTTGTTTCTTTAGATTTCAAAGATTGATGTTAAAAGCTTTTTGTTATTTTTGTGTTTACAATGTTAGTTAAATGTCTCTTATTCTGCACAGAACTTATTTTTATATAAAATGGTGTAATTTAGAAACTCATATTGAAAAGTGAAATCACAGCTTACATCTTAAATCATTGCTGAGAAGATCATGAATATAAGTCTATTTATATGATATTAAGATGCAAGAGTACATATTTTTTTCTATTAAAGATTTCCTTGAAAGATTGTGATGCAGATATGACTCTATGCAACAATAATATGTAATAAATAAAAGCATATAAAAAGTAAGACTAGCTGTCTACTAGAAATAGTCCTATAAAATTTTCTAGATATTCTGGACCATTGAAAAAAACACAAATATGGACTGCTCCATAATTAAAAAGGATTCAAAAAAGTCTAATGTCTGAAAAGCTCTTATGAAAAATGACTTTGAAATATATTTTGAATATATAAACATGTATTTTGATATATAAACAGCCAATTCCATGCATTTTACAGTGCTAAGGTTAATTTACACTGATTACTATGACCTAAAGAATATTCCTCAAAAAGGGGGATGCTATATGTGGGTTATGCATCTTTAAGTGCAAATAAACTAGTTGCAGCGATTAGCATGTCATATACTATAACAAAGTTCCAGAGAATTCAGTTTATAGCATAGATCTCTTGAAGGTTAGATCACATCTTCTGCCTCTGAATGTAACTTAATAAGCCTTCTGAGATTACTGTGGCACTGAGTAACTAAAAATGACCACTTATCTACTGTTCCACTTTCACAAAGGAAGTAACTTTTTCTAGATATTTTTAACTAATTGTGAAACTTGTGTGCCTGCTAGTAGTATTTTTGCTATGATGTTTTTTGCACATTGCTATCATGAGAGAAGCTAAGCTAGCAGGGTTATAATTTTTTTTTTTTTTTTTGCTGAATGAATGTACTGGAAGTGACCACTTGTCTTGTTCTCTTCAAGACCAGGGAAGTGACTTTTTTCTCCTGTTTTAAGCTAACATTGGGACTTGTGTGTCTGCAAGAGGTATTGCTTTTAGTGTGGGGATAGGATTGCTTTTGTAGTTTGCTCTTGCAAGAAAGGGAGAACTGGAAATGTTATGAATATTTTTTGCTAATAGCTTGTTAGCATCACCAATTTCTATTGGATGTTAACATATCTTTGCCTAATTTAATTGTTGCTGTGTTATGTGGCTTTGTGTTTGTTTGTGTTGAGCTGCAACACTCTGTGGATAAATGTTGGCAATGGTAACCCATCCAATATCGTAGCCAGTCAGCGCCTGGTCTTCTTTTCCTACTCTAAAACCTGCAGTCTTGGTCCTTAAATAGCTGTGCAATGTACAGCAGCTCACAAGTCAGTGAAACTCACTGATACTTTTACTTCTAATTAAATATCTTAAGTAGCTAAAGAAAGTGCAACAGATCACAAATCAGTGCAAATAACTGTGGTTTGTCTATGTGAACGTAATTATTATACTGGGTCTCTCCTGATTAATTGCACAAATTACAAATTATAGCACTAATGCTATCACATGCATCACTTTTAATTGTTCTATGTGCAAAGTCTTGTGTCACTTGTGCATCACTTTTGATTTGTACTGTATTTGCACAGTTTTGTGACATATGTTTATCCAAACTGTACTGTGCTTGCACTGTTTTGTGACATTCACGTATCACTTTTAAGTCGTACTTTATTTGCAAAGTTTGGATGCCTATCCCTGTGCTAGTTCTTTGCATTACTTTAGAATTGTTGCACCATCAATACTATTCTCGAGGCATCTCTACCTACAGCTTGTGTGATTTTTGCCTGTGATGGTACTTTTTGATATGAATTGTTAACTGCCCTCACTAGTCCTGTGGCATCATGCCTATATCCTGTATTGTTTTAGTCTTACAGTCTTGTGTTAAAATTGTAGGACTGTGCATGCTGGCCTTGCACCACCTGTACCTGTATTCTATACCATCTTTGCCTGTGGTGACATGTTATATCACTTCCGAATTGTTGTCTTGTGGTAACATGCCTCTATCCTATGTGTTTCTGCCTTATTATACACTGTATGTAGTACCTGGGCCTGCATTACTACATGCATAGTATTTGGATTTCTACCTCATTAATGACATCCATATACAGACTCATTTGCAGCAACAGTGAATACACTCTTAGAATTTACAACTAATATCATATTGTGTGTACAGTACCTGGTTCTGTTTTATTGCACTATGTGACTATTGCTTGCTTTTCACCCTCATTAGTGGCAGCCAAATGCAGACTCATCTTCAATACGAGTGCATGCACTATTGTAGATGGCTGAATAATCATAGTGTCATAGATTAGTACTAGGCTACCTACCTTTGGGGGCCATTTTAAGCCTAGCCAGTTACCCCATGTGAGAATCAAACCCTGTACCTTGTGTCTGCAAGGTAAACACCTTAACCATTATGCCAACCTCCCAGCAAATTTCACCTTGTTTCTTTCTACATAGCTATTATTTACTATTACTGTATCTCATCTGGCATAGTACCCTGAATCAATATTGTCTGTATCTTCTCCCAACAGATTGATTACTTCAGCTGGCACAGTATCCAGTTATACTTAGCTGTACCCCCATCACAAGTCATGATACCATGAGATGACAGTCTAACCTTTATTTGTCTGTTGCCAGCCTACTAGCATTAGATACGCTGAGACATGGTAACAACTGCCTTTTCACTGACAACCAACTGTTCCTGCTTAAGTCGACTTTTGTGAGAGCTGTGCCTTCTTATACCTGAAGCAAACTTCTTACATCAGCTGGTTGTCAGAGCTCACCATGCCACCTCCTCATAGCACAGCAATTAGACTAAGCCCTCATGTACTGGGATAATAACTAAATTCCCTCATAAGCCTCTTAATTAATATACTAAGACATTCAAACCTCAGCAGAACATTCATAACTCACCTACTATGCTTGAAACTCCACCTCCAGCTGATATAACACTCACAATCACACAAACAAGGGCCACCTAGGGTGTATTCCTAAACAGGTCTGCCTCCTTTGCTAGGGATGGCCTTTTTCTTTCCATTTAGACCTTGTGCCTATTGGTCAAGACATTCTCTATCCCCATAGTGCCTTTTTAGGTAGTAAGTCTTCTATACCTACTAACTTAACAAGCCCATCTCAATGTGAAACTGATCAAATCTATATGCTTTTACAAAAAATGTCCATCCTTAATGAAAACACATACAGTTATATAATTACAGAAACTTAGCTGTAGTACAGTGACAGCACTCCTTCTTTACTTGTATTTAATATCTATCAGTTGTTTAGACTCCCTCAACAAGGAGCATGTTGCATTCATTCAGTATCATCACTTTGTGGTCAGTCCAACAGAATAATGACCAGGAACTCCCATATATCCTGTTATGTATAGGCAAGTCTAGCCATAATATCACTGGTAACTATAGAACCCCTTCCATGTCTCCCAGGATCTATGATGCCTACTAGACCAAAGAGAGTCCTTAACTATTGAATCTACTCTGGGAGATTTCATTTGCCAATCCATAAGCTGGAAAACGTATACACCACAACCAACAAATATGCACAGAGATTCATGGAAATCATCAGTGCTAACTCTTTAGACCAGATAGAACCCTTCCATACTAGGAGCTCAAATCTGCTTGACACTGTTCTTATAAACATAATACTAATAAGCTCCACATCCAGAGTTGCTCCAACCCTGGCCAAATCAGACTACCATGCTACTCCTTTTTCTACAAGGACTCTCTCCTCTAAGATGACTTCCAGTCCTATTGTCTTCAAAGAATTCTCCAGGTTCAGTCTTCTGGCACTCTCTGATAACCTATGGAGATTTATAAATTCTTCATCCCATGGACACCTCACAGCAAATGCAATCAGTTGTACAGCTAATTTCTATTCCATGTAAATTCTTTTACTGAGTCACCTTTCATCATCTACCCCAAATACAATGACAAATGCACAAATAGGTCATTATATTAGAATCCATTATCAACAAACTTTACAACAAAATGAAAACTCCTGGCCCTAAGAAATAAACATAAACCACCTCACACTAGAAGTGACCTCAAAAGAAAATATCCAAAGAACTCAGTTGTAAGATCAATATCTGAAAGCTAAGTACAAACCAAATATTGCCACCTTAGTCAAAGATTTCTGCAAAGCCTTGTTTAACTGTGTCATGAATCTTAGGAAAAGTACTCAACACTGCACTGAGTTTATCTCCAATGATACTACCTAGTTTAACTAGAAAGATCACCAATATATCAGTGGATAAATTTAGCTCAAGCATTTTCTCCTCACCCATCTCCCAGTTCCTCCACTCATTCCATACAGCCCATACAATGCCCTATAACTGCCCATCAGAACAAGTTTTTAAAACCTTCTACAAAGCTGTAACACTGGTTCCATGAGTCCAGATAATACACCAAGCTGTGTCCTTTTTAGAATAAAAGGCAGTCTCAATGATTCTCTCTCTTACAACTTTTCAGTCTTAGCCTCTCCAGTGGGTATGAGCTTAAGGCCTGCAGGACAGCTATTGCAGTACCCCTCCACAAAACAAAAACATACCATCAGTCTAGCAAACTACAGGCTAATTAGGCTTACCACCATTGATTGCAAAGTAATATTATCCACCTTAAAGAGCTCATAAACAATGACATTAACAGCTTATAAGCCTTTGCTCCTATTAGGTCCTGCCTACTAAATTAGGTGGATTTCTTTGTGAAAGTTATTGAAGCACTGGATGATGACAAAGGTTTACTATCATAATGCTGACTATGTTTCTTTGAGTAATTACTTACTCAAAATAAAATGTCATAAAATGACATTGAACAGTCTTATTTACAACACATTCAAAATGCTGAGAATTCGAAGTCGACATTGTCAACATTTCCACAACTTACCTTGATTTCTGGTGACTGTCTACACATGGGCTCCCACAGCCCCTGCTAATTATATATTACAACTCCAAGTTCGCACTTTAGTGAGGAAAAGGGTAGAATGCCAGATCCCCACTGTAGTGTGATCTCCAATCAGAATGTCAGTCTCACAACAGTGAATGCACACTAACATTCGCTGTTGCAACTTCAACATTTTTCGAATCGCCATTATGATAACTTTGAAAACAGCCTTTCAGTAGTCAGAGTTTGCATAATGGCATTCCAAATTTTGATTGTAAACTGATGACAAACTGTTGTACACTATCTATCTGGATTTATCCAAGGCCTTTGTCACTATTCCACAGTCCAGCAATAATGAGAGAAACTGACCAATTACATAACTCCCCAGATAGCTAATTAGGTCTCAGACAGG
This sequence comes from Protopterus annectens, assembly GCF_019279795.1. NCBI lineage: Eukaryota > Metazoa > Chordata > Ceratodontiformes > Protopteridae > Protopterus > Protopterus annectens. The sequence continues at coordinate 295,035,850 of NC_056731.1, forward strand.
ACCTACATATTCAGAGCTAGTGGTACACTCTCTTCAAAAAAAAAAAAAGCAGGTCACCAGTGGCACCCTACAGAGTTTTGCTTCGGGACCTCCCTTCTTCTGATATACTTTGCTGTTGTACAAGCTGATGTTAAGGGTCTATGACTGAACAGGTTTGCAGATGAGTGCAAACAGAAAGCTGTCACTCACTAGATGACATCCATACCTCCTGAAGAGCCTAATCCACATAGACTTATGGTATAAGGGCTATGGTCTTATGTTCTCTTTGAAAACCCTCTGCACCTACCTCATAAATAAAATCACCCTCAAAGTAAATACTTTCATGAGAGATCTAGGTACATTCATGAACAACAACTATATTTTGACTACCACATGCTAACTGTCATAAGGAAATCTTTCTATCTAGTGCTGTTACTAACAAAAGGTATACCTTGCAGGTATAAAGATGTTGTTACCTCTCTCTTCTCCTCCCTTATCAGACTATAATGGAATATAAAGCCCATTTAGTAAGTATCTATCCAGGCAGAGTGCCAAAGTAGAAAAAAATCACAATAGTCCCTCATCAAGAAAATCTTGGTAATGAACTCCTGTAAGCTACACAGATTATCTAAATGCCTATCACTCTATCCCATTTTCTACAGACTTTTATATGACGACTTCTGCTTAGTTTACATGGCTGTAGATGACCTTGTCATACTTGTCCTTTTACAACTTCATAAAGCAGGTAGTACTATGAATACATGTTTTTAGGAGTCTAAATCTACCTCATCACATTAATAGCCCCTGATGATGGCATACATACCTTGACCAAAGGATCCCCTATGTATGGAATAAGCTCCCTCTCTGTATCGTGGTTTGCTAACTCTCTTTAAATGCAACCTGTATGAGTGAAGGAAGATCCATAACTTCACCTCTGCTCTAGATAATCGGTACATTACAGACAGAGAGAGCAAGAACTGGAAATTGCATTGACTAGGCTTCTAATGGTTTACTTGAATGGCAGCCTAGTATGCATCTATGAACCCAAGACATGACAATGCACACCACAGACATAAATTAATATTAAAAAAAGTACTGATGCATTTCCTTTCTTTTGCTGTTTTGTTTCACAGCAAATCTAAAATCAAGAAGTTATCTATGACAAACTATACCATGAAAGAAAAAAAGACAACAAAATGCTAAGATAAAATGTTGCAACAATAATACAGACATTATAGAAACTAATGGATAGCAGTTTGAAATGTCAGGACCCGCTAGAGCAAGTCCTGATATACAGAGACTGAATGGCCGAAAGATTGGACTTACACATACTAAGTCCAAGTTGCCATTTCTCAGAGTATTCCCTTTTCTCTGTGGTATGGTGATCTTGGAGTTGGTATATATCAATTCAGGGGGTTTTGGGGGACTTGCTCCCATATGGGGGGGTGTATGGGGGGACTTGTCTCCCTGCAAAAAGAAGTTTTAAGGAGAAGAGTGATCTTTGAGATTCAGTATTCTCCTGTGTTTCCGGTCTTTTTTTTTTGTGGGGGGGTATGTTGTCACTTGGCATTTCAAACATTTCAACAGGGAGACAACTAATGTGCCTAAATACTTACAAAAATACTTCTTAAAAACTTGAAGTAAACCTAAAGCCACCAGCTTCTAATATCATGTACAAAAGCCAGAAATGCCATAGTATATCTATAATTCAGTCTAGTATACTTACAATTTATAGCAATGTTTTTAGCTAACTACATTTTTAAATATATGTTCTTTACAGAATATTAACATGTGAGTGTGGATATAGAAATCTTTCTGAACATATCACATGCATATTATATAAGTTAAAATATTTACATGCACCACCTTCTCAAAATATGTAATTCAAAATATATTTAAAAAAGTATTGTATGATAACCAGATTTAAAACTACATTCAAACATGAAGAATTGGGAGCATTTTTCTGTGCAAGAATTTATTGTTGAACCCATGTATAACTTTAAAAAGTAATAATATCCCCAATCTCAAAGTATAAAAGTTATACACTACTGCTACATGTAAGTAACTTATATTTTATCCATGGTGGGACCACGTAGTTTGTTCACTTGGATTACTGTAACTATGGACAAAATATGACTTGGTCAACATTGTTGTGTTACATACTGCTGCAGGTCACATAATATAACAAACTTTTGTTGGCCCTTAGATATATGTGCATGGTTTATAAGGTGAGTGTGACTGCATTTCCATTACTTGTTGAGTAGTTATGAACTACAAACTGCCATTTGTGTTATTATTTATTTATTTATTTTTGGCTACTATGCAGTGTTATAACATGTTGTAAGTATCAGTGCCTGCTCCTTGTATGATGGCCAGATCATGATTTTATTGGTTATTTGCAGAACTGATGGAATATAAGCTGTAGTCCTTAATCTAATATGCATATTTTGCCAGTTGTTTTACATGTACAGCCTAGAAAGCACAACAACGTTTATCAGTTGTTCCTGGATTGACTAAAGCACTGACATGAATGTGCATAATGCTCTTCTGGATATTGTTTTGTTGTTTCTTACACTGGGCTGTCATTGATGATGTTTTATAAGTCTTTTTCTACACTGTCTTAATGTGGTAGCAAGTAGATAAGGTCAATAACAGGGCAGTGTAGTCATGTGCCAAAAGGCAGGCAAGATGTGACAGTCAGCTTTACTAGTAGCATAGGATGATGCTATGGTAACAGGTAGGTAAGGTATAATAGCCAGCTACACTGCCAATCCAGGGTGATGGGTATGTAACAGGTAGACAAAGTGTAACATCCAGCTACACATCCAGTCCAGAGTGAAGGCAATGTAACAGGTAGGCAATGTGCAACATCCAGCTACTCTCCCAGTCTGTGGTAATAGTATGGTTACAGGTAGGCAATGTGCAACAGCCAGCTGCACTTCCAGTCTGTGGCAGTAGCATGGTAACAGGTAGGCAACATGCAGCAACCAACTTCACTCCCAGGCTGTGGTAGTGGTAAGGTAAAAGGTAAGTAAAGTGTGACAGACAACTACAGTGGCAGTCCACAGTGATGTGGATGAGAACAGGCAGGTGGGTCAAGAGGACCAACTTATAGCTATTCTTCCACACATGTAGCCAGCATGTAACCAAAGAACAGCTTCTGTAATTGTATGCCTGCATAAACAAGTGGGTTTGGTTTAGGGTGTTTTAAAGATGCAATGACCATCTGGGCCTGGCACCGAAGGAAGGAAGAAGCAGAAAAAGAATGCATCATGTATTTGTATTTTATATGAACACCATCTTCCCATGTATACTCCATTACTTAGTTGTGATGTGGAAAAGTGATTGTGCCCTGATAGCAGTTTTCTTTCCTTTGTTGTAGCCACATTGCCCTGTACTGGTGTGTCTTATACTGGTATATCTGGTATTTTGCCCATACTTTGTCTGGTCTCTTCTGGTAAATATTGTAGTGATTTGTCCTACACGTGATGTACTGTTATTGCACGAATAATTTATGGCGCTGTTACTGTGTTTAACAAGAGTAGTTATGACTCATGCCTACAGGTGTGTGTGTGTGTGTGTGTGTGTGTGTGTGTGTGTGTGTGTGTGTGTGTGTGTGTGTGTGTGTGTGTGTGTGTGTGTGTGTGTGTGTGTGTGTGTGTGTGTGTGTGCTGGAAATGCTGCAAAGGTAACTTATATATGAATGTACACTCACTGGTGTCTGTCAGTGGGTAAGGCATTTTTAAAAAGTGCTCTGCTGTACTCTGTTTGCTCACAACAACATGGTCCACTTTCAGATGCCTAAGATCAGTGTCTGTTGCAAAAGCATGCTCCTGCATGGTACACTATGTTTGATGTTTGATGGGTTAGAGTATCCTGAAAATATATCCCCTTGGCACAATGCATTCTGACTAACAGGTACCTTGTTGCTGCCTAGTGCTTCCTTCCTTTTCATAAATTGTTTTGCCATTTGTCATGGCTGCATCTCATGTTTCCACTTACAAATTTGTCAAAACATATTATTACTTTTGAATAAAAGCAGAACTTTAATACTGATTAAATCCAATAAAATTGGTGAGCGCTTTCATTAAAACAATGTTAACTTCATCAGACAAAAGTCAATATGCACAACCAATGTTTAAATACCTTTTAAATCAATCTGATTGGACACAGAGAACCAGCTAAAACATGACTAAAATGAATGGATATAGTTAACCCTTTGCTAACTATTGCAACAACACTTCACATATAAAGAGTATTGTAAATACTTCCAAAAATTAAATATGTGTAAAAAACTGAATTGTTTTCTCTAAAGACAAAGTTAGACAGTTGAAAACCTTGTGTTAGTATTCTAATAGGCAAGCTTTAAAAGTAATGCACAAACTAAGTTAAAAAAACTCTCAAAGGGAATGACTTTTGTACCTACTAATAAGTTCAATGTTATAGACACATTAATAGGTTTGAAAATGTATTTAGGGAAATTGAATTTGCATTTAATGCAAGATACTATTTTGCAGACTTAACACTAACACTAGTAGCATCTTTAGAATTAGTTCCACCTATAACCCCCCTTTACACCCCAAACTGGCAATATATGAGAAATTATGTGAACTTGACCTATACAATTTAAATTCTCTAAATAAGAGCAAACACAGGCAAGCACACAATCTTGTCAACATGAACCAGAATGAACATGACAGGTTGTTAATGCTACAAGAGCATGATGTAAGAGTTATGAAACCTGATAAGGGGGGAGGGGTGATAATTATGGATGCTTCTACATACACAGCAAAAATGTTGTCTATTCTGGACATGACGAATTACCCAGAGGTGTCCCTAAATGAATTAAATACTGCATATAAGAAAATTCATGGCCAACTAACTCACATATTTCTAGAGAGAAGGATAGACCTTTCCCTATACAATTATTTGAACATCTTCAGCCCAAGAGTTCCAGTGTTTTTTGGAATCCCTAAGACTCACAAGAGTCTTTTAGATCCGCATATGAGACCTTTAGCGGACGGTAGGGATTCCATCACCATGGCCTGTGCCCAATATTTAGACCATGAGCTTAAGAAAATATTGCAAAAAGAACACCAGATATGCAAGGATTCCTGGACTTTCTTAGAGCAGGTCAATAGAGTTGAGTATAATGAGAATGACATATTGGTCACAATAGATGTCAAAGACTTGTCATTCCACACAGCACCGGCCTTGATTGGGTTGGTGGTTTGTTATTAGAACACAAAGTAAACCAGGAGAAGATTAATTTAATTTTAGAATTACTTGAATTGGTCTTAAAAAATAATTACTTCTCCTTCAATGACAGATACTTTTTGCAAACAACTGGAGTGGCCATGGGATGAGCTTGTGGTGGGGCATTCGTCAACATGGTCATGGCACACTGGGAGAGGAATTTTGTTTTCAAATCTCAATTTTATTCTAGAGTTAAGTTGCACTTCAGGTTCCAGGATGACATTAGTTTAATTTGGAAGGGGTCTTCTTTTGAGCTGGATGAGTTTTTACAGCACCTTTACATCACAACCACATTTTTGCGGTTCACTTGGGTAATCGATTTGACCCACATGAACCATCTACATGTACACTTGTTCAAAGACACTCACTCGAAGGTACACTACAAGAATTCACAGAAAAGAAACCTACTCCAAATCCTTTCTGCATTTCACCAGCTCCCACCCCAAACATCAAAAGAGGTCAGTGGTAAAAGGGCAACTTGTCCGAGCTGCCCGTAGGACCTCTGGGGAAGAGGACTTCATGGTAGAGTGTAGTAACTTGAAATCTATGTTTGAAAGAAGGGCCTATCCAGTCGAATTGCTCAATGAGCTTATTGATGAAGTCACACAGAAAAGAAAAGTAGGCCACTTTAAGCCCATAGTTGGTATCTACCCTCCTGACAATAGTCCATTTGTCACTGGGACGAAAAGATTGGATGAAAACATAAGCCCCTTCCTCAGATCTTTAACAGTCACCTACAATTCTGACTCTTACAGCCTGAAGTCAATTTTTAGTAAAAGATGGGACATTTTAATGGAATATAGGAATATCACAACTCACTTGGGTGAAAAACCAATAATAACATATAGAAGAGGTCCAAATTTAAAAGACCTCCATAGAAAAGGACACACTCACATGATAACTAGCTGGTGTGGCATGTATAAGTGTGAGTCATGCAAATGGTGTCATAAGGTTAAAACTGGTATTAGGTTTTCAATTAACAACATGGTCTTTAAAGTAAAAGGAAGGTACAACTGCTCTTCCAAAGCAATTGTTTATGTGGCGACATGTGACCAGTGCTCAGCGTTTTACATAGGTAAAACGGAGAGAAAATTCAGGGCAAGGATATATGAACATGACTACGTCATTAGGAAAAATAACATGAATGCACTCGCTAGGCACATCCACGACAATAATAGCCAGAGCTTCAGTTTTATGGCCATTGACCATGTTGTTATTAGTGACAAGATACCTTGGGGGCTCCAATTGGAGTGAAAAGAATTGAGATGGCAAATTCTCTTGCATGCAGACAAATGGCCTGGCATCAATGACAGGATATCCATCACCACTGTCTTAACATTGAAAGCCTTGGAAAGGAAAAAAAATAGTACAAACTTTATGACCCCGCATAAGCACTTTATTGGAAAGGGTTTTAACGTTTTTTAACTTAGTGTATTACTTTTAAAGATTGTCTGTTAGAATACTAACACAAGGTTTTCAACTGTCTAACTTTGTCTTTAGAGAAAACAATTCAGTTTTTTACACATATTTAATTTTTAGAAGTATTTACAATACTCTTTATATGTGAAGTGTTGTTGCAATAGTTAGCAAAGGGTTAACTATATCCATTCATTTTAGTCATGTTTTAGCTGGTTCTCTGTGTCCAATCAGATTGATTTAAAAGGTATTTAAACATTGGTTGTGCATATTGACTTTTGTCGGATGAAGTTAACATTGTTTTAATGAAAGCACTCACCAATTTTATTGGATTTAATCAGCATTAGAGTTCTGCTTTTATTCAACATTTTGTGTCTGGTGTTCCTTGGGACCCTTCCTGTCAGTGTTCTTCTTTATTTGGTTTGTTTGCTGCCCTTGTTATTTTCTTCGATATTATTACTTTTCAATGGTACTATGCATAGTCACTTTTCATGATGCATCATTTCTCCTTATTTTTCATATTATAGCCATGTCTACAATATTCTGTCATAATAATCCACTGTGGTGCAGCGGTAGCGTTGTTGCCTCACAGCAAGAGGTTCTCCCGTTCGATTCTTGGCTGGAGTGCGGGGAGTGCCTTTTGTGTGGAGTCTGCATGTCTTCCCCGCAGTTGGGTGGGCGTTCGAAAGACATGCATAAATGGGCGTGCCTTCATTGAAGGTTGAACATCGAGCTGGCACCTCGGCGTTTGTGAAAATCTACTGCCAATCATTAGTGGACCGGAATTCCGCTGTGGCGACCCCTAACCGGGAAAAGCCGAAAGACAACAACAACATACATACATATATATATATATATATATATATATATATATATATATATATTAATTTCAACATTTCTTGCATGCACCTGTGTAGTTTTGATTTGTATAATGCTATAACTTAATGTGTTGTATTATATCTAGCATTTGTGGTTACATAATTCACTGGAGGATCAAACCTAAGGGAGACTTATGAGTGGGAAGAAAATTTCATGCAGTTCAAGGAAAGTATGTGCAATTGGTCCCAGATGCTCTTTTCTTTTTATATTGATTTAAAAAGTGTTTCCTTGAAAACAGCATCTTGAACAGTTACATGCAGGGCACAGCATAACCATAAATATTACACTAGTCTGCATAATTTAAAATACAGCTTAATCCAGAAAACAGAGAGATCTAATTACATTGTTAACCTTGCAGCAGAGGCTGTTTGGCACATTATTGAACAGGCATACTGTGTTCAAGAAACTCATATGTGATAGAGTTTACGTACTAGTAGTTTTCAGATTAGTCCTATATCACATACTCCTCTGCAGTAATTCTGGAACAACTCCATAATGCAGCAGATTTCAGAAATGCAATATACATTTTTATAAATAGTAAGCTTATTGGTGAATTGTAATTTGTATTGGTGAATTGTATTGTCACCATTTATATAGAGATGTTAGAGATGAAACTGAGTAGCTCTATAGTATACATTGGTGTGTGTGTGTGTGTGTGTGTGTGTGTGTGTGTGTGTGTGTGTGTGTGTGTGTGTGTGTGTGTGTGATATATAACAATATCTTAAGATGCTATCATTGAATGCAAAACTTGGATGACACACATCCTGCTTACAATTTTTATATTGAGAGTTATGTTTGTCACTGTAGTGTGCTGTACACTGTTCCTGGAAATTGATCATAAAAGCTTTTTCCAGTTTATGGAGAATAGGTTTGATAAGTTTGCTTTATTTTGGGTTAGGCATTATAATGGTATAATGTCTGGCAAGAATAGTATAGTTTTTAAAATCCCATAGACTACAGTGAACCAAAATCTAAAAACTTTGTGCCCAGCACCTTGAACATAGCAAAAAGTAGAGCTTTGAAAATTGTGGCAGTGATTTACAGCGGGAGAGAAGATTACTTGTGGTGCAGAATTTGGATGCTTATACCATTAAAGGACTTTCCTACTTGACAAAATACCTGGCACAGATCATTGACAGGCTTACCCACTCAATGAACACTGCATGATTGCTCAAAAGAAAATGATTTGACCACAACTAATTAAAAAAAACACTACCACTACAATTCACAGGCAAAGCTAAAAATATGTATTTTTGTGCACTCCATGTAGGTCTAAGCTCCCTGTACATGTACAAGCACATGTTAACTCCTGAGCTGCAAAATAGATGGAAAAAGAGAAAGTTTCTATTAAAAGCACACAGCAGTCTTGCACAAATAGCAGCCCTGCAGTGTTTACGTATCAAAGCTCTGACCTATGCTAGAAGTATAACTTTAAGTTGTCTTTTGTCAGCTGGAACCTAGTCATCTGGTCCCTGATCACATGTAGGGAAACTCAATGATATTAGCTAACAGATGACTATTTGAGATATGAAGCAGAATGGAAGATTTGTCATTTTCAGTCACACTTGAAAATTTCCAGATTAGGTACAAGGATAATTTTTAGTGTATTTCCAAGCCTCAGATGTAGTTTAATACCAAAAATAAAAACACATGTACCCATTCACCCACACAAATCTTCTATTCCTCTGATAGAAAGATACTGAGGGAGATCACAGTTCCATATTACAGTAAACTCTCAGTTAACCGGCACCCATGGGGATTGGCAGATGCTGGATAACTGTAGTTTCTGGTTACTATTAAAAATTAGACCTGGTTAATACTGTACCTATACTATTTGTTTAGTTTGACTTGTTCTCAGGTTGGGGAGAGGGGGAATTTATTCCTATCTTCCTTTTTAAAACTCTAAAACTCTAAAAATGTAAGGTATGTTTCTGCAGGAAGGACGACAGAAAGTGCAACACATGAAAACTGTACTGTATTTCTTCGATTTTTTTTTCTGGTTGCTTGAGAGTGCTGGCTGCTTGAGTTCCAGTTAAAATAAGAGTTTACTGTACCAGTAATCCTTCTAAAACCTCACTACATTCTCTTTAAAATAATGCCAAATGTTCTCTGTAAATGCCAAATGCAATTTTCATATCACAAACTGCTTTGGACTTGCTTACTTTAGTGCTATCTAGCTATATCCAAGCCATAACTCCTTTTAAAACACAATGGACTGACCTGTATCCCAGATCTCATGGATCCAAAGTTAAACTGGTGCATGTCAATGTCAGCACTTGAAATAAAGACAACATTTGTTCTTCTTGTAACTAGAAAAGGGTCCACTGGCATCTGTTTTATTCAGTCTGAACCTCAATACATCAAGTATTTTGCACTTTAAATAGCAAGCCATTCATTCCTATTATCCCCAGCCAGTTCCTACAGGCACCTCAGCTCTTATTTGAACATGGGATATCTGTGGGGTCAGCAGGGCTTTATTCCTCTATAACATGGAGCTAGCTAATCCAGAACTATTTTTGTTACCCAGCATTTCCACCAACTACTATAGTGTCCCTTCAAACTAGATTAAAGACCTCACTAAATTTGTTACTTGGGCTCAGATTGTGAATCATTTAAGCACCTTGATGGTCCAATCAGGTAGTGTAAGATTTGTAATTGTAGCACCACTAATTAGAAACAGGAAATATCTTGCATTTCATGCCCACATTTTCACTGAGATGTGTGTGTGTGTGCGTGTGTGCGTGTGTGCGTGTGTGCGTGTGTGCGTGTGTGTGTGTGTGTGTGTGTGTGTGTCTGTCTCTGTCTCTCTCTGTCTGTGTCCACACACACACACACACACACACACACACACACACACACACACACACACACACACACACACACATACAAAGCTCTTAAGATATGCAAAAGATCTTGTTAATTTCAGTGGGGAAAAAAAGATAATTTTAGTGCAGTGATTGTTAAGTTACCTGATAGAATGCAGTTTCATTAATGCACTGCCATTGCTTATGTGGCTAACCCTGAGATTAATTTATTAAGATGTTTATACAAAAGTACTTATAACTGCTAGGATTATGAACACATGCATAATTTAGTGCATAATTGTTGCAGCTTTGTCATCTTTTAAATTTCAGTCATAAGTTTTCAAAATACAGTCTATGGAACTGCACCTACTTAATGAAAGCATTATTTAACTACATTTCAAAAGGTGATTGAGTCGCTGAGCAACTTTGATGTTACTTTTTAACAAAGCAATGTATTAAAATAATGATACCATTCTTGGGGTATTCCCTATAATGACTATTACAAGCATGTGGTCCAACATTGTTAACATCTGCAAACATATCAGACCTTATTTAAAAAAGGAAAATGCTTTATTGTAGCTGTTGATCTGCAAGCTTCAGAGTAGATTTTCAGCATGCCTTCTACAGGGCCCTGCTTCATAAAATGTCAGCTGGCCATTGCGCAACCCTGCTCTAAAAAATTACTGTATGTAGGCTCATATGTTCATAGATGTATACTAGGTGAATGACCACTGGGGCCTTTATAAGCCTAGCCAAGCATCCCAATTATATCCCACAAATTTATGTGCTTTAGAGGTTATTTTAAGGGGCATGTGTAAGCTAGGAAAAGATGTACAGGCTGCTTCTGTCCATTAGAGACATTGGTGCTAGACCCGGGGTACATTTCCAGTTTCTTATCTACTAGTCGAGGTTTATCTTGAGTGAAGCTATGGAAGGGCTCTACTAAAATTGATCTAATCACCATACGTGGGAATAGGACCCTCTGCCTTCTGATCTTTCAGCACTGAAGGGAAGCATGCTACCTGTTGAACCACTGATTGTCACGATACAAAACTACTTGTGTGTGCTTTTTTTTCTATGCTTTAAAGATGTGCTTATAAAAATATAGGAAAAATGAAAAAAAAATAAAATAAAATGAAAAATGTTATGAACCACAATTACATCTGACAAATGTAATCTTATATGTTTAGTGATTTTTTTACTGTTTTGTTTTGAAACACATTCTTGTATTATGACATTGTGAATGCTGAGACAGGGAAACACACTGATTTTTTTAGGTTGTCTTTGCTAGAAGCTGTATTATGGAAGGGAGTCACAGACTGTATACATTTGATGCAGGCAAACCAAAGAAACTGGCAGATGAGCCAGACAGTGGCATGTCTATGCGGCATCTAATAATGAACGGCTGCCTCTAGGTATATATAATGTCTACTACCTCTTGGGAATCAGGATTCCTAACCTCTGGAACTAGAGAGGGTTTTGAACAGGAGTCCCCAGGGAGCTATGTGTAAAGGATGAATGTAGACTCATAGACTGAAAGATGTCCTAGAAACCTTGAAAAATGATAGGAGCCATTGTTCTATAAAACAGAAACTAACGAAACTATTCTTGCCTGTATGGTAAAAATCATTGAAGGAAAAAGATTGTCATCTTCAGTCCAACTTTGGGAAAAAAAACAGTTGCATTTGTTATGAAAGAATACTTAAACTGGATTGAGTGAAAAGTGGCCTTGTTGAATTAAATTTGGAAATAATCCATGTCCATTGTTGTAAGCTGTGACGCCCCATGCCCTGGCTCAGCAATCAAGGAGCCTCAATCTTCACCACTAACACCAGTGAGGGATGTCTCATATAGGAGGAAAGGATAACAAATACACACAGTAAAGTGCAATTTCCCTTAACAGCACACAGAGATCACTGTCAGTCCGGGCCTGGTTGCTCCCTTCCTCTCCAGGTCCCCAATAAGACTCCCCATTTGCACAGCTATAGGGTCCAGATCTCAGCCTAGTGGGCAAGCTAAAATCTCCAGCACCCTCTCTGTCCAACCAGTGCTTTGTGTCCCTGCCCAAGTAGCTGACACACACACACACACACACACACACACACACACACACACACACACACACACACACACACACACACACACACTCACACACACACACACACACACACACACACGCAAACACTTTGAGAAGAGTTTATACAACCACACAGACACTCCTGGGGAAGGCTGGCACAGGTTCTTCAGCTGTGCCCCTTTTTCCCAGACTATATGGTAGTACCAGCTGCCACCACCCACTAATATTTATCAGCTACTTAAAGGCCCTTAAAAGGTTGTCCAATTATTACTGTGCAATATTATTATCCAATTGGTAGTATAGCCCAGGGCTAAAGCTATTGAAGTGGCTTTGTACAATTTTATCAAAGGCATGCAAGTACTCTATAGAGCTTAAATTATCTCTACAAAAACAGCTACAGTTGGAAGGGTTTAAAATATTTAATAACAAATAATCAAAACACAAGACAATACTTTTTACTACACAGTGCTAGTCAAGAGTTCAGGGATCACAGAGAAATACTTTCAGTAGTACAGTTCTGACATCATAGAAAAACAGTCTAATCTTTCTAGTTTCTAGCTATTTCTAAGAGAAAACACAAGTCTAAGATAAACTTACATATAGAGCAAGACAGTGCTGATGAGTTGGATGGTCAGGACAAAAATGTTTAATGCTCTCTGATTCCCTCTATTTTTAAAATCACCTCCCTGGTTCACATTACATCATTCTTCACACTTCCCTGGGTTTCCCAGGCTAACAGGCTACATTCTTTAGTAAGCTCACACCAGGTCAGGAAGCAAAGCCATTAAGGACATTTATGCATGCAAATTCTGGCCATTAACTCTGGCCTTAAAACAATAGCAAGAATTCCTTCATCTAGACCGGCTGGAGCCATGTTTTAACATCAAAGGGTCACAACATGCTTTACTTGGTCAGTAGAGTACACTGTTGTTACATTTTTTCCAGTTCCACATGTAACACTATTTTTATCATTTAAGACAAGAAGCATGTGGTTTACATTAATATTTACAGATGACAAAATTATCTCCAAAATTCTATCTGGCTAGGCTGGCAGCCTTCATCTATCTTCACCCAATCTTCACATAAGCAGACTGGATTTTGTGGACTTGCTTTTGCAATAGTATTTGTTGAAACAGACTTGCAGTGTAATTGGAACTTTCCTTTTTTCTGTTCATAGGTAGTTACTAGGTTTGCAGTGCAGGGATCCATAGAGGAGCCTAGCTGAAATTCACAGTTGCCCCTAAGCACCGTCTGGTTAAGTGATTTGCTCAAGGTCACATAGTATCAAATTAGGGATGAAGAAATCAAACCCTGCACCACAGGGACTATATAGCTCACAGACTTAACTCTTTGCACTGCCTGCTAGTCTGTTACTTTCACAATTTTGGCAAGAAACACAATGTTACATTCTTCCTAGTATAGGAGAATAGTTCAATGACTGCCAAATCATACACCGATGCACTGTACGAACACGAACACAAATGCATGGATCTCGCCATACACAATAGAACCAAGATACTCTCCTCCAAAAAAAGGAAGCCAATCTGGTGGTCCCCTGTCATAACAAACTCTACAACAGAAGGAGGAAACTGGTGCAGTATATGGTGAAGTCCCAAGACTGGAAAAACTCCCTTATCAGCCTCAACAAAAAGTTGAGATCCCTCATCAAATCCTCTAAAGTTAGCTATGAAAACAAAATTGCAGCAGATAGTAAAGGCAACCACAAGGCCTTCTATAGTTATGTAAAGAATCTCCATGGCAATGCCCAGATTTGCTCTGAGTGGTACCTCCTATACCGAGCCAACAGATATTGCCAATATACTGGCCGACAGATTCAGTGCCAACTTTACCCCTCTCTCCCCCTCCAAAGGACCAGTCACAATACCAGTAGATTGCCAGGCACTCAGTATTACTGCTGCAAAGGTTAAAACAGCACTATCCATGGCCGAGAATAAAGCTTCTATAGGACCTGACAATATTCCTGGCTGTGTTCTACATGAACTACAAAGTGAACTGGCACCTCACCTGTGTGCCCTGTTCAATCACAGCCTCACCTCAGGCTTTGTCACTACTGAATGGCACACTGCTACAGTCATCCTTCTCCACAAAGGAGGAGCAACTACAGACCCTGGGAACTATCATCCTATTAGCCTGAGTCTGATATGCAAAGCTGTGGAATGCATCATCATGGATCTACTAAATAAGGATATAGGGAATCTCCAAACTCTGGATCCAACACAGTTTGGTTTTGTGAAGGGTAGATCATGCCTGCTCAACTTGGTCAACTTCTTTGAGTCAGTCACTAGAGCTGTGGATGAAGGCAAGGTGGTTCATGCAGCCTACCTTGATCTGGCCAAGGCCTTTGATACCATTCCCCACTCAGGAATCATAGAAAAACTCACTAAGCTAGGCATCAACCCCTATATCACTAGATGGGTTGCAACCTGACTCGCAGGTAGAACTCACAGTGTGAAAGTAGTTGACTCCAAGTCAGACTGGCGACCAGTCATGAGTGGTGTCCCACAGGGTTCGGTACTGGGTCCTCTCCTGTTTGGTATCTACTTCTCTGAAGTCCAGGCCAACATGAAGGAACTCTGGCTGACAAAGTTCTCAAATGATTGCAAGTTAGGAGCTATTATTAACTCCCCAATTGATGTCGACATCCCACAGAAAGGCCTCACTGAGACAAATGACTGGTGTCAGAACCATGGCCTTAAGCTCAATGCCAAAATATGTGTCATCATCCCCTTTGGGAAAAGCCCTGTTCCCATGAATTACCACATCGATGGTAGTCCACTGAACACAGAAGGAGTTATAAGAGATCTGGGAACACAGGTTGACATCCTCTGTTTTGATCACCACATTGCCACTGTGGTCAGAAAGTCCTTCTATGTGGCACATCTCATTACTAAGGGTTTTACATCCAGGAAGAAAGAGGTCATTGTCTCCCTCTACTCTTTCCTCATTAGGCCAATCACTGAGTACAATGCCCCATTTGGCATGTACCTCACTAAACACCTGCAACAACTGGAGAGGCCACAAAAGTACCTTACAAAGAGGATCCTAGGCCTTAAACATTTGTCCTATACAGACAGATTAAAAAAACTCCAACTATTCTCTGTCTCATATTGTCTACTTAGAGGCGATCTCTGCTTGACTTACAAAGCTATGTCTGACCCAGCTCTGTTAGAAATGCCACATCTAAAGAAATTCCAATCCCTCCGCACCACATGCTCCAAAGACCTCAACCTCATTACCACAATCAACAGAACATCCTGGAGGGACAGCTTCATAACCCAGAGACTGCCCATGCTATGGAATAGACTTCCCATATATGTCAAACAGAGTACTTTATTGGCCCTCTTTAAGAGTAATCTTGATGAGTGGATGGGAAATAGAAAATTCACCCCAGGGATCACTCCAGTGGCTTTACTCGACAGAGGCACTGGGAACTAAGGTCGGGTGGCACAATGCCAGGGTAATCCTATGGACTAGGCTTGTAAAGGCTCCAGGGCCATTAGCCTAGTACATACCTATGAACCTATGGTCCTATGTCATTATAAATATGTTTTTTAAATTAAATTGAACTCTGTACAAAGAATATCACGTTTGTTTTTCTTTATCCATTTTGCCTTTATGCCCACAGTTCATCAAGATCACCCCTACCAGACTAAGACCACTTTTCCTCTGTACAAGACAATACCCAGTAATACATAAAGGTGATAGCTGTCTGAAGAAACCATCATTTAGGCAGTTGTGAGGGCTCTTGTTTCCTTATTGGCACCCTACTAGCTGAGGGTGTTACTGTAAAGCCCTAACTACCTCTATGCTGGTGGCATGTAAAGCTGTATCACTGTAGGAACTATGTGTGCCCTGTCATCCCTCCAGAAGTGCATTCTTTCACATGTGAGG
Source organism: Protopterus annectens (assembly GCF_019279795.1). Lineage (NCBI taxonomy): Eukaryota > Metazoa > Chordata > Ceratodontiformes > Protopteridae > Protopterus > Protopterus annectens. Next base: position 295,052,173 of record NC_056731.1, read on the forward strand.
ACAGGGGCTACATCACCAGCTTGAGTAGCCACAGCACACATTCTCCGCAAAGTAGCATCCTGAATTCCATGCTCTGATTCTTCCAGGGAACTACTGCACTCTCCAGACAGGACAGGTGAGATGTAGTCAGTAATTTCCCATCCTCCTCTGTCCACTTTTTCAGTGCCCAAGCCATTATTCAAACTCATGTCATCTAAGGCTCTGTCAGGGCTTTGCCCCTCTGCACCATAGAGTTGACTTCATGCCATGGATTTTTTACAGCAAAACAAATTCAAAAATCATTTTAATAAATCCAGGTTTTTGGTCTTTGGTATCATGATTAATAAACTGTCTATATATCCATCTAGCTTCTTCCGCAGATTTCCATTTCTGTAATATTTTACAGGACTCTTTTCTCTGAATGTCTGGTCTTTCTTCTGGGACAGTTCCTATTGTCCATTAATTTTACTCTGGCACAGAGCTTAAAATCTTCTTTTCTCTCTTGCTGCAGGTCTTTGCAGTCACAGTTTTTGCAACCTCTATTTTCTCACAATAGTGCTCATTGTGACATTTCTAAATGCTTGTCTTCTTGGAATTTTGATGAATTTGTCCTACACAAATATCTGCAGTTTCTTCTGTGTGTCTTTCTGCCTTCCCCAGGACCTTGGTTTGGCTGCTTTGCAAACTAGTTTTCACTGAAAACTTTACCATGGCTGTTGTATCCCTACCTTATCTCCAGTTTGTAAATCTCATAGTCTTTTCATTTTCTATCAAATTAGTGCTTCTCCATCTCTCTGTTGATTTCATTATTTACTTTTCTTGTGTTGATCTTTGGGGTGACTCTATATTTTCTTACGTTCCCTGTTAAAAAAAATCGGTAGTGTAAACGTTTAGTGTATTCAAAGTTCGGTGTTGTTGTCTCAGTAAATTCAGTCTCAGGTAAGGGGTCTTTCAATGATTAGAAGTAAAAAAAAACATACATAAAATAAGAGTGATGGATCCCCCTGGTCACAAAACATACAGAAATAAGAAGGATGGAGAAAGGGGCAGCTACTGCAGCAGTAGTCATTCTAACATTTACTGTTATGATAAGTTGACTTAAACAATAATGCTATATTTATCATTATGCTCACTGTTGCAGTAGGTACCCTACTAGGGTGGCCCTTGTAAGGGCCACTTCAGCTCTAACCAACACAACAACAGCCCTCTTCAGGGCTTCAACAGTCCTCCTCGGTGCTGCAACAGTCCTTATCAGGACTTCAACAATCCTCTTCAGGAGTACAACAGCCCTCATCAGGACTACAACAGCCCTCCTCAGGGCTACAAAAGTCCACATCAGGACTACAACAGCCCTCCTCAGGGCTGCAACTATAAGGACACCCCAGGACAACTACAATATGAATCATCTACTGAAAAGTCCTTTTGAGGACTACTTCCTGAGCCTCCAAAAAACACAATTCTTTCCAGTTAGAGTGTTCTTCCCTCCTGAAATTTATACCCACCTTGTGGGCTACACTCTAAGAGCAATATGTTTCCCTCTCTTGTACGTTCTTTCAATTTTACATTCCAGAAAGAAGACAGGAAGATGGAAAGCTTGTCTTAAAGTAAATGCAGATAACCAATGTTGGCATAAATGAAGGATTAGTAAAGGAAACCCTATCTTTGTTGAAAATATGATAAGGCTGACCCTCACCATAAGAGCTTGCAGCTCAAATACTCTTCTTACAGAGATCAGGGCTATCAGTGACACTGTTTTCCATATTAAGAACCTCAAATCAGTCTGATGAATTGATCCATATGGTGCAAGAGTTAGTTTTTACAAAACAAAAGTGAGATCCCAAGGAGAAGCTACCTATTGTGTATGAGGCTTGGTATGTAACACCTCTTTCAAAAACAATTTCCCATGAGATTACATTGAAAGAGGGGGATCCATGGGTGGGTATGCTGAAATTGCTGACAAATGAACCTTGACTGATAAGTAAAATAAGCCAGAAGATAGTAAGTCACTCAAATAGAACTAGAGAAACACTAGGCCTGAAAGGGTGCTGGTTTCTGATAAACTTTTTTCCTTAAATCTATCCAACATTTTCCCATCCTTGTCAGAAGGGGAGGGAGTGGCATTAACCACATGTTCAACAACAGCAGAGTTCACATGAGAAATAACTGCTGGGTCTGATCTTGGATTAGTATATAACGTTTTATAAGACTGAGGAACTTTATACAATCTATCAGTTTTCTTGGCAACAGCAGGCTGGCTGTCAAGCAAATTATAGACTGTGAAAAAAGGATCCTTCAATATGGAATGAATTGGAGGAATTAGAGTAGAGTCTGGAAAATCCAGTTGCAACAAATCATAATACTTATTCAAGAACAGTAGAATGTCGTTATTTTCCCACTGAAACTGTTTTTTTCTGGAAACAGTTTCAGAGAAACAGAATCCTTCAAAGGGACTGGCAGAAGCCACACTCTCCTCAGAAATGGAATCAGAAATGAGGAAACAAAATATAATCTGTCCTTTCACAATCATTTTGTGGATCAAAATGTTGAACCTCTTCAGAAAATGAAGACTCCACCTTTCTTTTACCAGTAACAGCTGAACTGGAAAGGTCAACAGCCTGAACTAAATCCTGAGATAATTCCAATAAATAACTCCTGTCCAAAATGACTGAGACAAGAGAAAATATGTATTGAAATGCTTGCTTCTTTTTGACAGGAATTTCTGAAGGACCAGACTCACTTTGGCCAGAAAAACATCCTTAGTGATAGGAATAGCACTGTGGCTAGGCAGGGGTGTATGTATTGCTCCATCTCCCATTACCAACAAGAGTCATTCTCCCTTGCTCACCAGGGACATCCCAACAGTCCCAGAGAATGTGTTTAACCCACAGTCCATGGTGGCTGTTGGCATTACAACTGAGGGAACCAAGGGAAAGATGAATGGTCTGAGGAACCAGCAATGGCCACAGAAGTCACCCATCTGTGGCTTAGGCACTTTACTAGCCTGCTGTGGTGGCAAAGGTTGTTCATTGATTTTCTTATTTTTGTGGCTGGAAGAAGGCAGAACTGAGGAACTGTAAGGTTTTTCCATGGTTAAGCTGAAAAGGGAACCCAATTCCCATAGAAGCCTGGTTGCAGTTGTTAGTGAAACAGGTAAGTAGTAAAAAGGTCACACTTTTCCAACCAAAAAATTATGTGAAAATCACTTTAATGGTTACTCTGGCCCCCAAAAGAAAAACACAACTTTCACCAAGGGGAAAGTAGTTTTAAATTAGCTTTAACAAATTTTCCCCACAATAGTAAAAAGCAATGCTCCTCTTTAAAAGTTATCAAAAGTCACATGGCAGTCAATAGAAACCCTTTTGCCTAACTTAAAATTAATAATTTCAGAGAAAAAGTTTACTATCTGTCATAAAATAAAAATATGGAAGTTTTTTTTTTCCCTGAAAGTAATTTATCTTCCCAACAATGGAAATGTTAGCCAACCATCAGTCCTAGAAAGCCCACAAGAGGAGCACTCTTTAGTGTCAAGAAAGCTCTGAAGGGCCTGATGCCTAAACTACTCTTTTTCTTTAGCTCAGCTCAAGTGGAATAGTTGTTTGGGAGAGTGGAAGGTGCCCTTGAAGCTGGACACCTATTGTATCTTATTCAGGATACAACGTATATTACGAAGGCTACTGCAGCAATGATCACAATGATGAATTTCCTATCTCCAAACCAAGTATCTATGTTCTTTTTTAAAATACGTAAATTTCTGAATAATGTATTTCTACAGGTATCCTGTTCTATCTTCTACCTACCCTACCTTGGAAATTAATACACTATCGTTTCTATCACACTTTTTTTTTATTGTTCCCAGTGGATGATTTTTTTAAATGAGATATTCGGGGTTAATTCAAGTAACTTATTGTTTAAAGAGTTGGATATCAATGCCAAGTCACCCCTATATATTCTATAATGTATCATTTTTATATTCCAAATCATCATAGCTTAGCTGTCTTGCTGATTAGATTTGTTTGCTAAAATGAATCCGAACTCATTCATATCTATGGTGGTCATTTGAATCAGATGTATCCCATCCCATCCCATATTCCAATATAGACCTAACTATACTTGCAAAAAGAAGTACCAAAAAATTTAGTCTTTTTATGAAACTGAATACCTAATCATTTTAATAATACCAAAACTGTTTTAACTAGTTTACTGACATGGCCCCAAAATGTTAAATCCTCTACAGTGATCACTATCAAATCTTGATAACTAGAATATTTTTGTATGATTAATTCTTATGGGTATTCAGCATTATCTTTATGCATGTACATTATTCTACATTTCTTATTATTAAATGATTAATTATGATTTAATGATCACATGTAAAATGAATCGACTTAACTCTGCAGTCTTGCTTGTCCATGAACTTAGTAATCTAACATGTATCAGTAGTGTTAGTGTTGACACAAATATATAAAAAAGAAATGGTCCAAAGACATTTCCCTGTGGAACCCTAAATGCAACTTCATGCCACTGGGATTCATAACCTATTGTCATTGCTAAATATTTTGTACTACATAACCAGTTAGAAATCCATATCACTATATAATCATCAAAGTCCCAGTATTGCAGAGCTTTGATTATACAATGATTGGAAGCTGAATCAAATGATTTGGCTAAGTCTATGTGTATTATATCAACAGCAATGCCCACTTTGAATGCCTTTACCACTTCTGAGTAGAAACATATCAGGTTCATTACAGAGGATCTCTCCTTTAAATAATCCACATGGATGAATATCATTACAATGCATATTGTTTATGTTACCTGGCAAGTTATCAAAACTCCTTTAAAAAATTTCCATAAGATATTTGTAAGGCACATTGCTGTGTAGTTATCTACAACTTAAGCAGGACCACACTATAAAATTGGTATCACATAAACTTTTTTCATACTTCTGGTATAAATCTAGTTTCTAAAAATTATTGAAGCAGGTAACGTAATAATGTTGTAATATTTTTTCTTTATCTTTCAGCTGCTCCCATTAGGGGTCAACACAACAGATCATCTGTGTCCATTTCTTCCTGTCCTCTGCATCTTGCTTTGTCACACCAACCATCTGCGTATCCTCTCTCACCACATCCATAAACCTTATCTTAGGCCTTCCTCTTTTCCTCTAATCTAGCAGCTCCATCCTTAGCATCCTTCTCCCAATATACCCAGCATTCCTTCTCAGCACAGGTCCAGACCAATACAATTTCTCATCTCTGGCTTTGTCTTCAAACTGTCCAACCTGAGCTGACCCTTTAATATACTCATTTCTAATCAAAGACTACAAAGACATGCACCTAAGGCATTTCTTCCCGGGCCTCTGCTGAAAACTGGCTTATTCCAAGCCGGTAAACAAATGTTAAATAAATAATTAAACCTGTCCATCCTCATCGCACCCAGTGCAAATCTTAACATCTTTAACTCTGCCACCTCCAGCTCTGACTCCTGTCTTTTCATCGGTGCTACCTTCTCTAACCCATATAGCTGGTCTCATTACCATCTCTTACTGGTACTCATCTGTCACCACTCACTCCTGATACTCTTCTCCACCCATTCCACCCTGCCTGCACTCTCTTCTTCACCTCTCTTTCACATTCACCATTACTCTGAACTGTTGATCCCAAGTATTTAAACTCATCCACCTTCAACAACTCTACTCTCTGCATTCTCACCATTTCTTTGCCTTTCCTTTCATTCACACACATACTGTGTCTTAGCTCTGCTGACCTTCATTCCTCTCCTCTCTAGAGCATATCTCCACCTCTCCAGGGTCTCCTTAACCTGTTCCCTACTGTCACTACAGATCACATTGTCATCCGCAAACATCATAGTCCACAGGAACTCCTGTCTGATCTCGTCTGTCAACATATCCATCACCATTGCAAATAAGAAAGGGCTCAGAGCTGATCCTTAATGTAATCCCACTTCCACCTTGAACACATCCGTCACTCCTAAGGCAGACGCCACCACTGTCACACTGTCCTCGTACATATCCTGTACCACTCTTACATACTTCTCTGCCACTCCCTACTTCCTCATACAATACCACAACTTCTCTGCAGGCACCCTGTCATATGCTTTCTCTAAGTCCACAAAGACACAATCCAACTCTTTCTGAAATTCTCTATACTTCTCCATCAACACCCTCAGAGAAAACATCACATCTGTAGCACTCTTTCCTGGCATGAAACCATACTGCTGCTCACTAATCATCACCTCCCTTCTTAACATAACTTCCACTACTCTTTCCCATAATGTCATGCTGTGGCTGATCATTTTTTTCCTCTGTGGTTACTACAGTTCTGCACATCACCTTTATACTTAAAATTGATTCCCGTATTTTCCAATTCCAATTCAAAGCATCTTAACAATTTTTGATAAAAACCTCTTAAACCCATTTTCCTTAATTCCTGGGCAGATATCAATCTCATATGACAATCCAGATTCCTTCACCACTAACACAGAAAAAAGGTTTCCAAATATATGAACCACAGCCCTCATCATTGTAATGATTCACTTCTTGCCATTTAAACAATGTTCTTTTCTAGAGCCTTCCCATACTCTGTAATATGTTTAAAAATGTTTCTTGTTGTCTTCTGTAAATGTTACCACTTTATATTAATAATCCTTCTTAGCTTTCCTTATTGTTGATCTTAGTCAATTAACACTTTCACAGTACAGGGTGATATTTTTCTCTCTGCAGCTTCCTTCATCAGTCTCCAACACTTCTTTTTATATCTAGATCATTTCAATGTCTTCCAGTTTTGTCAAAGGAGGACCCTAATACTTGACACATTGATTTTTTTTTTCTTTTTGACAGGGAGCAAACTTTTCTGGATCCCTATCTCAACATCAAACCTTCACAACAAATGTGACAACATCAAACTGGGAACCTTGAAACCTACACAAGATGGACAAAACCTGCTTTGTGCAGGGGAGCAAACCCCCCTGCACCCCCACAACCCTGCTACTATTATATATCCATCTCTAAAATCATACTACAATGGGAAAGGAGCAAAACCCCAGCACACCCACTGCATCATGATCCTGCACAGTGAAGAACTTTCTTGTTCATTGTTCTGGGTTTACAATGTTCCTGGTTCAATGTTATAATATTCGTGAGTGTGAATGTTCAATGTTTAGACAGAGATCCATATATATATATATATATATATATATATATATATATATATATATATATATGATGAAACCATGGGACAAAACTGGTTTATGGTGTGCTTTTTGTCATTTGGTCACCCGTCAAGAAATTATATTTATTTTGCACTTATTTGTGCTTATTTTTCACTTATTTATGCTCATTTATCATATTTGATTTTTACCGTAGAGTTCCATTGGTGATATACGTTGCTGTGTTGGAGTTTTCTTTTGGTGGACAGTATTATTTTTTCTCCGCTGCACTTCCTGGAGGTCCGTGCACCTAGTAGATGTGTGTATATATATATATATATATATATATATATATATATATATATATATACATATATATATTCCTATTACTTTAACTACCAAAGCATAGATTGGAAGAACTACTCATGCCAGAACACAAATACCCAGAGATCCCTCAATTTTGAAAATGCAAACATCTTGGAACAGCTAGTCGATACCCCCACAAAAGGTGATAATATCCTGGACTAGGTATTAACCAATATGAGTTACCACTGCAGCATCCTTACAGTACTATCCTCCCTGATAAGATCCAACCATAAATCGGTCACATTCATCACCATCTCCCCCAATCTCCCCTCTAACTAGGGTCAACCAAAAAACTTCTCCAAAGCTGATTACAACCTCTTACAACCTCCTGAGGGGATGGTATAAACAGCTTCACAGCCCCCTCTCCCTCTGTAGGAATTGGCACCAATGTCCAAAACTACACCAAAGTACTATACGAGCATTTATATAGATGCATGGAATCAGGAATATCTGACAGGACAAAATTTTCCTCCACAAGGAAGAATAAACCTGTCTGGTGGACATCTGCAATAAATAAACTATATAACAAAAGGAAAACATTGCTGTCCAGGACCAAGAAGGAGCAGGTGCCCAATTGGAAGAAATGTCTCCTTAGCCTGAACAAGCAAATAAGAGCACTAGTGAAATCCTCTAAAGTAAACTTCAAGTCCAAATTGGCCACATCTACTAGAGACAATCATAAGGCCTTCTTCACATATGTCCACAATCTCAAAGGATGCACCCAAATCTGCTTAGAACTGGTGGTCAATGACACCACATACACAAATACCATTGATATAGCCAACTTGCTGGCTGATAGATTCAGTGAACCCCTCCCATCAGTAAATTAAGACACCCCAGTACCTGGCCCCTTCCCCTTATATCTAGAGAACAGGTTATCACTGCTCTCTCAAGGGCAAAAAATACAGCCTCCATAGGACCTGATAACATCCCAGGCTGCATTTTTCATGAACTCAGGCAGGAACTTGCAGCACCATTAGGTGCCCAATTCAACCAAAGCCTGAGTACTGGCTGAGTGGAGGACAGCCACTGGCATCCCTTTGGACAAAGGTGGAGTGTTCACTGATCCGGGGAATTATAGACTCATCACCCTAATTAGCCTGCTCTGCAAGGCCATGGAATGGATTATCATGGACTTCATTAACGAGGACATTGGCAACCTCCAATCACTCAATCCCACACAGTTTAGCTTCATCATGTCTGTTAAATTTGGTCAACTTCTTTGAGACAGTCACCAAAGCCATGGATGAGGGGAAGATGATGCGCACTGCCTACCTTGACCTGGCCAAACCCTTCGATACTATTCTCCACTCAGGCATAATAGATAAACTCTCTCAACTAAGCATCAATCTGTATGTTACCAGATGGGTAGCAAACTGGCTAGAACCCACCTAGTCAAAAGAGGGGTAGCCACCTCAAGCAGTAGACCTGTAATGAGTGGCATACCCCAGGGATCGATCTTGAGGCCTCTGTTATTTGGGATATACTTTTCTGAGGTGCAGGCCAAAACCAGTGGGCTATGACTGACCAAGTTTGCAGATGACTGAAAGCTAGGTGCTGTCAATTCCCCTAGTGATGTGGACATCCTCCAAGAGGGTCTCACCCAAACAAATGACTGGTGCCAGAAACATGGCCTCAAGCTGAATACCAAAAAATTTATCATCATCCCCTGTGGGGAGAGTGACATCCCCACAAATTATCACATTAATAGCAATGCCCTAAGCATGCAATCAGTCGTGAGGGATTTGGGCACCTAGGTTGACAGCAACCTCACTCTTGACTACCATGTTGCTTCTGTTGCATGGAAAGCTTTCTACATGGCCCAATTCATAATTAAGAATATCTCATCCAGGAACAAGGAGGTCATAACATCCCGATATTCTTCCCTTATAAGGCCCATTATTGAGTACAATGCCCTTTCTGCATGTACCTCGCAAAGCACATGCAGCAGCTGGACAGACCACAGAGGTTCCTCATCAGGAGAATCCAGGGCCTCAAACATCTACCATACACAGATAGGCTAAAAGCCCTGTCCCTCTAATCAGTTTCATACAGACTCCTCAGAGGTGACCTCTGTCTGGCATAAAAAGCAAACTCAGACCCCGACCTCATGGGACTGCTGCATATCTGCAAGTCAAGCTCCACTCGAGTAACCCACACGCACAACCTCAACTTGGTATGTGACATCAATAGGACTTGTTGGCAGGACAGATTTGTGTCTCAGAGACTCCCTGATCTGTGGAATAGACTCCCTTTGCATGTCAAGCAGAGTACCTCATTATCCCTTTTTAAGCAGAACCTGGATAACTGGATGGGAAACAAAAAATACACCCCTGGGATTCCACCTGTGACCTTGCTGGACAGGGGCATTGGGTGCTGACTTGGCTAAACTCTTGGCTAGGCTTATAAGGGCCTCAGGGCCAATAGCCTAGTAACTTCTTATGACCTTATGATCTTATATAATTTTATATATATATATATATATATATATATATATATATATATATATATATATATATATATATATATATATATTTATTTATTTATTTATTTATATATATTCAAATAGATATATATGTATATTTATACAGATATAGATAGATAGATACAGGAAAGCCTCACTTTAATATGGTCAGAATTGCCCAATAGTGGATCCCTAACGGGAACAGCCGAAAGAAGATGATGATGATGGATCAGCATTATTATGTAATACTTTTTTTCTCGGGAGTTCATATGGCATCTAATATCATATCCATTCTTGTAGGATAAGTAATGTTGTTTTAATGACATCTTTGTTAGCACAGAAAAAAAATGTCCTCATCAGTGCTGTTCTAAATGATGAAACTATAGTTTCCCAGTTTGTTAGGTACATTCAAATCACCTGCTATTACTTTATTAGTATCAATCCTAAAATGTGTAAGTTTCACTGGAAAAGTCTTGACCATGTCTTGTTGATGTGAAGGGTTTCTCTAAAATCTTATAATAGTCAGTTGCACCTTATTTTTTAAACCATAATGGGGTGATCATAGCAGCTGGACTATTATATATAAGAAATGTCTTACGTTTATTGTTCACATAAATTTAAATAACATCTTCTTTATTTATCAAACCCTACCTTTAATGCTATGTTGCATGTTATTTATACTGTGTTTTTGTTATAATTCCAACATCAGTTTTCCCTTCCATTAATATTGCTTCAATTCATGTAGTTTTTTTCTTTAGACTCCTAGCATTGCATACAATAATATTCAGTAATGTGTCAGAAACATCATTCCCTAAAAATAAACTCTATTTCTAAAAAAAAACAAGCTTCATATAATCTTTTTAACAACCCTGTTTCCAAAATTACTCAAATGGTATTTATTCACTAAGAAATAAATATTATTCCCTTCCATATATTCATGATGAAACACAAGCTAGAACCACCACAGCTCTGAAATCCAGGATAAAATGTATTGATAAAAACAAACAGATAAGCGCTTTCGCATGAACACCTCACTCTTCATCAGATTTCACAGTAGAAAAAAGCACTCAGTTTAAATATCTGAACCACCCAATAATTAGGCAATTAATCACTTAATTATGTAATTAACATTAAATTAACATCAAGAAAATACAAAGATACAAAAATACAAAGCAGTCATTTTAGGGATCGTGCCTCAAGTGCAGGTTTTATACTAACATAACCGTTGAGTCCGGGGTGAATATGGGCACGTAGCCTCAAAATCAACTTCAATTCCACAGACTCCAAAGAATTATTATAGTCACCCCCTCTCTCGTTTCTACTCACAAGTTGTAACACCATAAAGCAAAAAATATAAGAATTAAAAACAGAAACATGCTTAGCTAAGGCATTTTGAAGATGCATATTATTTATATCATAGAGGTGATTGTAAATCCTATCTTTCAACCTCTCGAGGTCTTCCCAACATAGAAGCAGCTACAGCACTTACAGCTATAATATCATATAGTCAGTTGCACCTTATTTTTTAAACCATAATGGGGTGATCATAGCAGCTGGACTATTATATATAAGAAATGCCTTACATTTATTGTTCACATAAATTTAAATAACATCTTCTTTATTTATCAAACCCTACCTTTAATACTATGTTGCATGTTACTTATACTGTGTTTTTGTTATAATTCCATCAGTTTTCCCTTCCATTAATATTGCATACAATTCATGTAGTTTTTTTCGTTAGACTCCTAGCATTGCATACAATAATATTCAGTAATGTGTCAGAAACATCATTCCCTAAAAATAATTAACTCTATTTCTAAAAAAAAAACAAGCTTCATATAATCTTTTTAACAATCCTGTTTCCAAAATGACTCAAATGGTATTTATCCACTAATAAATAAATATTATTCCCTTCCATACAGTCACAGAGGCAAACATGCAGCTTGTTGGACTTAAGTGGAAGTCTTTTCATTTTGCTATCCATTACTTGAAATCTTGTATCATTTCACCATGTTTGAGTGAGAGTAGGATATCAGCAAACATAATTATTATTCTATTTAATATTACATACATTTATTCCCTCCATTTTTTTCAGAATATTATATTCCTGTGTTCTTCCAGTGCTATTGTGAACCTCAGCAATAACAACACTGGTAAATTATGTTTCCCACTCAATATTTTTGGACACCATTTTTAATATCAGTCACTAAAGAATCATCGACCTCTACATCACCACACCACCCTGACTGGAGAATGAACGTTCTCCAGCAGGGTGTTAATGCACAGGTAATGCCCACTCAAAAAAGTCCTCCTCTTCATGGCAGCATATTAAGCTGCCTTGAGGCTTGGACAGTAAAAAAAAAATGTGGCCATCATTTTTATGCTCCCTAAACAGCAATCTGCTTCTTTACCAAGGAACTAATTTATATAGGGCAGCACTATGTTCTAAATTAGGGACAGCAAAGGGAGGAGTGGGCATTGGGGAGAAAGCTGCAGTACATTGCTGTCTATGTTTCTTTTTTAATATGAGACATGGATGGATGTATCTGAAGATGAAAGTGTTTGTAACTGCTGTCTGTGTTTGTGTGTGTTTGCGCGCGCGCCCGTGTGTGTGCGTGTGCGTGTGTGTGTGTGTGTGTGTGTGTGTGTGTGTGTGTGTGTGTGTGTGTTAGTTTCTATGTATATGTGTATTAGTCTTTTATGTCTGTCTGTATTTCTGAATGTGTGTGTGTCTCTGTCTGTATTGAGTTTATCTGTTTATGCTTTTAAATGTGTGTGTATGCATGTGTGTCTGTGTGTTGAATACTTATATACTTATAATAACTCATATTCTGGATGTAAAATACTCCCTCCAACACCTGATACATATACTACATCAAGTATGAAACATTAGGTGGTGGAACTATTTTATATTAACAGTATAAAATATATATAAAATAAAAAATTAACAGTGAGCCAATTCTGTTAACATACTAATGTCTTCCAGGGTGTGTTATTGTGGAAATAATGGCCTTCCAGGAGTGTAGAGGCCTACTGCCTGTGGAGTCAAGCCTCAGAACAGCCGTGGGCATGCATTATTTCCACAATAACACACACCCTGTTTGGCATTATTGCTTAATTAGGCAACTCCATAGACAATTTATAACCTTCACTCTTGCTATCATAGGTGTCCCTCTGTTAAAACGTCTGCTATCTTACCATTCTCTCTTTCATTTAACTTACAAATACTTGAACCAGAACATGTCCATCATGTTCTACATTATAGCAACTGATCATTAACATTTGGGGATCCAATTATGAATATCAGAACTACAACTTTAAAATTTTTCTAACCCCCATGACACCCCTTCTTTCCTTTCTCTTACTTTTATTAATATTTTCCAAACTATCATTTCAAATATCTTGGTGAAGTAAATCATCCACACCATCAAAGGTGATATTTGTATTTTTCTTCTATTGCACACTGCCTATAAGGGTGACAGTGAATCCTTTACTCCCTCTTTTGCAGGACACTGCAATGGTATGTTGAATATTTTCACCATCTACTGAATGCTACCTCTCTTCTCTGTGCCTTGTAGTGCGAAATATAGCATTTTTACTGATTCATGTAAGTCCTCATTACCAAAATCAGTAACAACTAGAATATCAATTGGTATTGCCTCCTCAATATGTTACCTCTTTGCCATAATTACTTCATACCATTTTACTATTTATTTACATTTTCCTATGTAGATTTATTTAGGTCAGATATAGATAAATCATTTGATAATATGTTGCATATATTACACTTAAAATGTCCCTTTCCGTGAGAGCTTCTAAGCAATATTTATCAAATTAATCCATTTTGTAAATCATCCACTTAAAGCCTGCAGTGGTAGGATACTAATAATTATATAGTATTATATATATATATATATATATATATATATATATATATATATATATATATATATATATATATATATATCACCTAAATGTAACTGTTTTGTTAATAAACTACCATACACTTCGATGAGCTTATTGATGCTATTTTAATAATTAATGTCATTGTTCATCCCCTTCATCTCAGTTGTCATGTATGATATGCAAAGATGAGCAAGTCACAGAAGACACATGGCCACTCACAGCTACTGACAACTCACTCCCTGCTTCAATTAAAAGGCAGCATGGGAAAGTTTCACAAGTGACTGCCCACCAAACAGAGATGAAACCCTTCAACAGGGAAAAGAGCAAAACTGGACCAGAGATTCATAAACTTTATCTCTGGTCCCTGGAGTAGACAGTACACACCAGTAGGTTAAAAGCATAAATAGCACAACAAAATGTATACAGTGGGAAGGGAGAATTAAAATGCTTCTTTTTCTACACACATTGTTGCCTTTCAGAAAAACACCACTAAGGGCAAATCTTCACCAAACATTCTCACGGCTGCTTACTGCTTCTTCAATTAAAAGACAACCGGGGTGTATACCTTAAATGCATCTCTGTTGTGGGGGGGTGCATACCACAAATGCTCGTCCAACAACCAGAAGTGAAACCTTTCAATAAGGAAAACAACAAGACTGGACCTGAAGTACTCACTCTTTCTTTTTGGTATCTGGATCATCAGTTATGTTTACAGCACATTCCAATCCTTCTACACTGGTCCAGCAGGTGTTTAAAATATCTCTGATGCTGCTAAAATGTCAAACAAAACTGTAAGGAAACTGTACCTTTGTAATGGCAATACATATTAGGTGTACATAATTTGAGCTTTGTTCATGTAACTTTTTTCTGACAGAAATCCTAGTTTTATCTGATACTGAAAATAACTTAGCATTCGACATTCTTGAGGCTACTTTCTTCAACTGTAAGTAATATGCAATGCCCTCTTATAATAATTTTATTCAGCTCTTGTTGTTCAATACAAATGCATATCTTGTCATGTTTTACAACAGTGACAACCATACTATTTTCTCATTGTGTTAGCTCTAACCACTTCTTAATGTTACCAAACCTTTCTTTTTTCTTCTGTTCCTATTGTAGTCTTCTCCTGAAAACTACTAATATTTTTCTTAAACATGTATTACTGGCATGGCATCAAGATGTATGTTTATGTCATACTCTCCCATCAAGCTTCCCAAGCCTGAAAATAAATCAAAATAGTCTTTCAGCATATCATTGATATAGTTACGTACAGTATTTGGAATTACTCTGCAACAGTGTAAGTATTCCTTGTACACTGGCATGTCTTGCTAATATACTGTGAAATGTTTTTGACCTTTCAAGCTCCTCACAAGGTGAATGATGAAGAAAATTTGGAGAATTAACTTTTTAGTGTTATGATTTGAAAAACAATATTGTACTTTCTATTGTTATATTCATATGTTTTCAGCCTTTGGTTCGATACCACCATCTGGTAGCCAGATTATGTTAACAAAATGCTCACATTTCCCTTTTGTTTGTCTTTGAACCTCAATAATTCAAAAATATCTTCAGACTAAATATCACACTATTCCTGTCTACAGCCCCTAAAGTTAGGATTCTGTATTAATTTTTAGCATTTGTTTTGCAATTATCTGCTTTACACTCATGTTCCAAATGTTTCAAATGTATTTCAAAGTTGCATTTCAGACTTCTCTGTACCATCTTTTTTTTACTTCCTTAAATCTATGAGAAATGTTGTTAGCACTGCTCATTTTCATATTTCTGTTCAATGTGTACAAACACTTTTGCCCATAATTGTTTTTACTTTTGCACATTTTTACAAAATGTCCTTTTCTAATACAGATTATACACTAATGGTTAAAAGCTTCTCATCTTTATAACCATATCTATTACATGAAGTTTGAATTTCAATTGCACAAACTTTTTTCTGTACCGCAAGGCATTTTCTTGCATTGTCATGTCACTCTCATTTTCATATTTATTACTCTTGTAACTTGTCTTTAGGTTGTTTTTCTTTCTATTTGGCTCTTCTTATATCTTGTGCACAGCATTTTTAAGTGTATACCACAAATGTTACTTGCTTTTCACAGTTCTTGATAAGACAGGTCAGTTTCTCTAAACAGCCTACCTGTTACTTCATCATTTCTTTTACCAGAAGCTACTCCAGCTCTTATTAATGGATCACACAACTCACTAAAATCAGTCTTTGACTCTACACTTCGTCTCAGTGAAACAAGCATTTGTAGTCTCCATAGGACCTTATGCCTTGTAAATAAAAAAACAGAGAATAAACAAACAATTCTTTATAAACTTGCAATAATTTGGAAGTTATTCCTTGCTACTGCTGTTTTAGTATATTCAAGGCTTCTCAATTAATTCACTCACAATGAAGATTAAAGTGAACTGCTGAATCCAAAGCAATCAGTGTTCTGCTAAATTTCCTAGAGGCTGCAGCTGAAACACTTTTCCACTGAGAATTGAACTTCTGTACTTTCAAACATACATTGCTAAAGCAAATATATTACTTCACATCAGTGAATGCATTTTATCATGAGATATCTGAGACTTTATCAGGATGGTGAGTAAGTAACATGGAAACAATGGACATGTGGTCTAGCCTCCATGATTACGTATATAAAGTCAACTTTGTAAATGAAAGTGTAACACATGGCATGCAACTCCATGAAGCTATCTCTTTAGTATTTAAAGCAATATACCTGTAATAAATATACACACATACACACACACACACACACACACACACACACACACACACACGTTCATAGGTAAGCACTAGGCTATCTGCACTTGCAGGCTATTTTAAGCCTAGCAAATTTCCCTTTTTTGCTCAAATCAACCTATCCCATTTGGCTAGAAATTTACCTAACTATGGTTGATAATTAAAAGTTACTCCTAATGATAATAAATGGGATTATACTATAGATAATTTGAGGGGACCCAAGCATGCAATAAAGCATTTTGGAGCTGGCTCTATACGTTAGTAGTACAGGATACTGTACTGGGGTAAATTTTCTCTTTCCCATCAATAGATCCAGGCTGCACTTGAATATGGAAAGGGAAGAACTTTCCTTTATGTGAATGTGCAGTCTGTTCAGAGCAGTGGTATCCCCTGCAAGTTATGCCTGCCCCTTCAAACTGTTCTGTTGATGTTGCCAAAGAGGTTTAGACTGTAAAACTGATACCATTTGACTTGCTGATGTGCAGTAAGTCTATCAGTAATTGGTTAGAGAATGCTTTGTATGCCAGACACAGGGCACCTCTTAGCAGTTTGTAGGATACTGAGTATAATGACAGGGCTTTAAGTCCATCCATGTAGTTGAAGATTTTTAGATCTTATATCCTTTTAGTAAGATATCACTGTGGACATTCCAATTGTTACATGAGTCTGGACAGATGCAGGCCAAAGGGGACATTATATTCAGTAACTGGCCAAATGAGGGTCAAGTAAAGGGGGACAATGGCATTCCTAGATCTAGACACAATCCCTTTATTAATAAGCTGTGCAGAATAGAAGGGTCCCCTTATAACAATGGACACGTGTCTCAAAAGTTAGGTCACTTTTGAAATAAGTTCCCAAATTCTGAACAACTAGGTTAACACTTAGGGGCATATTGTAAACATGGTAGTTTCCTGGGATGGATGACTTCCCAAATGATACAATAATGCATTTGTGGCATTTAGCTTCAGCCCATGATTTTGGCACCATTTGTGTATTTGGGAAACACCTTTCTGCTGGATGGCTAAGTCATTTGAAGATTCAGTAACTTCTCCTAGCTTGGAAGTTATCTGTAAATTTAGTCAGCCAGAGCTCTTTGGTATTGGCTTTTACTTTGCAAGAGTAGATGTCAAACAGGAGAGGTCCCATAACAGAATCCTGCATGACTCCAGTGGTGACTGGTCTCATTCTGAAGACAACTTCCCCCTATTTGATTTCCTGCATCCTATCTATGAGCCAGTTGGCAATGGGGATTTATTCCCAGTTTATTTTGCTTTTCTGCTATGCCTAAGTGGGGAAATTATGTCAAACGCTTTGACCAGGCTGAGGTATGTGGTGTGTACTATTTTGACTTCATCCATTGCTTTGGTGACCTTTTCAAAAGAATACACCAAGTTGAGTAAGCATGACTTGCCCTTGATGAAGCCAAACTGAGAGGGGTCCACTGTTTGGAGATTCCCTGTGTCCTGATTTATTAGTGCCATGATAAGTCCTTCCATGGCTTTGCATATGAGGCTGGTCAGATTTATGGGTCTGTAAATGCCTGGGGCTGTGGAAGGTTCTTCCTTATGCAGGGGAATGACTGTACCATTTCTTCATTCACTTGGAACAAAGTGTGTATGATGACTGAGAATGAACAGTGTTGTTAGGGTGTGAATAAATCATGCTTCATGCCATTTAAGATGCATGCAGGGATATTGTGTGGCCCCAACAATGCATTATTTTTAGCTTTTGATAGCACTTTTAGGATTTGGTCTTGTGTGATAGCTGGAGGTGAGCCAGTTTCAGGTATATCTTGAGAGACAGACAGAGGGGAGAGAGGGGTAAAATTGGAGTTAAATTTATCAGCCAGTAGGTTTGCTATATCCTCGGCCTCAGTGTCATTAACATCTTTCACAATCCACTCAGCACATTGCTACATTGTGCTTTTGAAATTATGAAAATAACTAAAAGATGCTTTTTGATTGTCTTTGGCTTGAGTAGTTACTTTATCTTCAAATTGGCTTTGGTGGATTTTATTAAGCTACTGGGTTGTTTTTTTTTTTTTGTTTTGTTTTTTTTATTTCATTGACAAGGGCTCTAACATTCTGGTAACCAGTCTTCTTTCTTTTGGTCATTTTTTCCCTTTTATTATAAAGCTTGTTCATATTATGGTTCTACCATGTGGGTTTGTTCCTGGGGTTTGCACTACACTTATTCCTACAAGGTACAGCTGTATCTATGCAGCTGTTTACATGCAGGTATAATGGGGTGGTGTATCTTTCTGCTTATTCAGTAGAGTCAACTGGGTTTGTTGGGGATTTGAAGCTTGCCAACATATCACTTAAGAGTAGATAGTTTGCCTTAAAGAAATTTCTAAAGGTGCCTTGGGTGGAAGGGATCTCTTGTTTCAATATTATTTTGGAGGGGGCTGCTTTACTGTCACACCTTATAAGTAATGAAGATAAGCAAGGGATGGTGCAAAATGCTCTCATATTAGTAAGGACAACATCCAAGATGTTATTCTCCCAGGTGGGTACTCTTGCTAAGTGTTCCAGGGCATTTGTGTTGACAAAGACCAGGAACCTCTGTGCTCGTGCACTAGTGGTGGTGTAGGTTTCCCGGGCTATAGGTGGATAGTTTAGATTGCCTAGGAAAATGGCATTGGGTTTAATACTGAGTGATTCTAGTTCTTGTAGATAGGTGTTGTAGCTTTTTTGTGTTATAGAGGAAGTTCTATAGCCAGCTAATATATGGTGTGGGACCTTTTGGATGGTTATTTGGACATGAAGAAGATCTAGTTTTAATTTGCTGCTTTACCAGACTTGATGTAAGTCTTTGCTGGATGGAGACTGATACATCTCTTCCTTGTTTCCCCTTCTGCACAGTAGCTGGTTTAAATATGTGAAAGGCATTAGGGCCTTGCACAACCAGACTGCGCTCTGCTAATTTAAACCATGTCTCAGTCACTATGCAAACATCAATGTCCTCCAGGGTAAGAAGGGTTTGTAGGGAGTGAAGTTTCTTGTTTAGGCTCCAATCATTGATCAGTAACACCTTCATATTTTCTTCTGCTTGTTTCTATATGCTGGTAGGTTTATCAGGTTGGCATTGCCTAAAAAAGGCACTATGGGGGTGGACAATATCTTTGCCAATAATCAAAATCATAGAGGGGATAGATGCAGGCCATCCCCAGAGAAACAGCATAGTCTGTCAGTCATATCCTCCCAGGCTGTCAGATATTGGAGCCCCTTTGAATGACACCACAAACTAAGCCAATTATTGAAGTCAATTATTTTTTGCTGAATTGCAGCATTATCCTTGTAGAAGGTAAAATGCTGCTCAAAGCTAGTCTCATACCTACCTTGGACACATAGTTTGAGATCTCCATCATGTTTCACTTCATATAGTCCAGGGAAGATTGAGACCAGCTTGAACTATGATGTAGACATACTCATACTTCTTGTTCAAGGACTTGAGCACATGCATGATCTGACGGATCCTGAAACCAGACAAGCAACTAACTATCACTCTTTCCTTGGTCAGCCTGGCAAGAGACATATCTTTATGTCTTATAATACTGTCACCTATAATAAGAACATTTGGTTAGGTCAATGCCTGCCTTATGGGTTCAGCATCTGTGACTTTGGGACTCCTTGTGTTATGTGAGGAGGTAGGCTTAACTTACTGAGTATGCTTCATGTCTGTGTTGTATTTTGGAGGTATTTGAGATTTAGGCAAGTTAATCTTTATAACCTCAGCATATGATGGTTTATGTGTATTGTAATGGCCTTAGAGAGGTGTAATGTGCAGTGTACTGCTAACAATGTTGGTGTCCCATAATTAACAAAAGCACACACAGACTAAAATGCTGACATAAGCAAAACTGTAAAATAATAGCATCAAAACAGTAAAACAACATTTATTTTTATTATGCAGTAGGATAACTGTTATTACATTCCCATAGTAAATGCATTCTAAGTCTGTGGCCACATAACCATGGAGAAGAGGAAAACCATGACTGAGCCATAGTTGTTTGCTTTCTCTTAATCTCTTTCTCCATTTATGGATCAAAGAAAAGCTAGAATACATGAACCTAGTTCACTGATATCAAACAAGATGAGCCAGTGAAACTATCAAACCACAACTGGAAACAATGTAATGTATATTACCTCATTGGTAAACTGTTTTTAATTCTGAGACTTGTTAATGTGAGTCCACGAACAGCAAGACTGAAACAGCATGTACTAAGTCTGAGATTGCCGTATCTTGAAGTATTCACTTTTCTCTAAGGTATGATCGTCTAGGAATTAGCGTACCTATACATATGTAGTGGGGTACGGGGAGGGGGTGCAGTCCCACATTAGAAGGGTGCATGCAAAAACAACTTTAAAGGAGAATAGTGATTTTCCACATTCACTCTTCTTGTGTATTTCATAGGTTCTTTTTTTTTTCATAATTCTGGGACTCATAGTTACGACTCTTGGAATTCTAAAAGGGAGCCTATTTCATCTTGTCTTCAGCAAAAATAAATGCCATAATACCAGCCTGCTCATGTAGTGAGATTTGTTGTTTGTACACTGATAAAAATATCCATGATGTTTATGGTCTAGGCAAAAAACATCTCCCATGTTCCTCTATTATGTGTGTAGTCTCTTTTGTTATTTTCTATCTGTGTAGTGGAGACACTTCTCTTTATCAGCTCAGGTTTCCTTTTTAGATAATAACTCAACAGATTAGTTTCTTTTACTTCTAGTATAAGATATTATTTTTATTAATCTGCCTTTTACTCTGATGTCTTCTTTAAAGACAGAATATAACAGGTATTTGGAATTTTATGCAGAAACACTTTCCTTGGCTTTCTGCAATCCTATAGTTTGCTTTAACTTATTCCACACCACATCATACAGTACCATATTCACAGAGAATACTGACTGTGTATCTATCTTTACTACCCTGTTTCATATCCTCACTTCCATTTATGGTCTTTTGCATAATCATTTGCACTTATGCTGTATACGCATGTTGCTTTCTTCATAACTAATATTCTATATTCCTTGCTTTTAATCACACACCTTGTCAATGTATTGGTACTAGGTGTCAAAAGCCTTCTTTGTCTCCGAAATTTGTTTTTCCTGTACTGTTATTCTACACTCTGTAGCAGGTTAATTTGTTTTCATACATTTCACTCATACTTTTCCTAAGGCTGGCACTGAGCTACCATAATGCCTTGTATTGAGCCTTGTAAACATATCTCTCTTTTGCTATATTTACAAATGGCAGCTTTCGCTCTGCTTCTCTTGAATTCCCCTCTTTCTGCTTATATCTTATTAACTTCTATGTCCTTATATTTCACAATATTTTATTTGGTTTCTAAAACTGCATGGGACATTATGTAATCTAACAGGTTATCTGGAATTATGTCTGACTTGGGCAACACTCTCTTCCTAACACTGTCATTGCTTCATGATTATGTTAAATACATTTTTATTTTGCCAATGTCAGTGAACTCATAGTTTCTAACTAGTAGTCCAACACAATATAAGAAATCTGCATGGACTTAAGTTCTTTCTGTGTTTCATATTCTGTATTTTGATTGAAAGCCTAGTCATTTTTAACTCACCTTGGAACGTGATATCTGGTCCTGTTACGTTTTCGTATATGTCATATGTCAGTTTTCTTGTCATATGTAATAAGATAGCAGCTATAATATCATCACTAGTTATGCTTGCCGACTTCCCATAGTTATGAAATATGGTTACTAATTTATAATGTTTGCTAATGTTTTACATTCCAGAGCCTTTTTCAAATATTGGCAGGCTAAGAATCCTCACAGACGTGCATTTTCTCTTGTGTACCACTATCTCTTTGAACAGTCCTTTTATTCATCCTTAAAGCACTTATCTTCAAACTTTTCTTTTGATTAAAGTCTTCCATTGAATTTCTTCCTCTATTACACTGAGAAAAATGGGTGACCATATAAAATAGCAAAACAAAGTTTCTGATAACTTTCACTTTTTATAGTAAAATATTTTTTTATTTCAAACAACAGATCATCTTCACATCAGTTATGCTTGTATTATGTGTTCTTTACTTGTTATCTTCTGTTTCATTGTCAAACATCTGTGGTAACTATGGTGACACAGATCAGTGCAGTTCATTTAGCAGAGCAAACTCACAAACAGATAATAAATGCAATAAAAAATAGATAGATAGATAGATAGATAGATAGATAGATAGATAGATAGATAGATAGACAGACAGACAGACAGACAGATAGATAGATAGATAGAGATATAGCCATTCTGAAATCAACTCCAAACTGTTCTTTACAGAGTTTTACATTCAAATATCACTGAAGTTCTCACTGAGAAAATTGGCATGCAAGTATAAAGTAGCTGCATAAACTGGACCATTCATAATGCACAGAGCTCTAACTCCTGGATTTCTATCACAAATGAGTTTTGTTCCACAACCATCTAAAGCTCAACACTAAACCAGATATGTACAACCAGTGATTTCAAATGGAGAACCATCTTAGATGGCTAAAGGAAATTCCTTGTTCTACAGCTGGAAATGGGTGCCTAGCCAATAGGTATCATCTCAGGAAATCCCCACACATAAGCAGATACTGCTGAATGCTTTATCTGCTATTTCATATCCTTAAACTTTTTGGGGGATACCAAAGCTAATGTAGAATGAGCCACCCACGAGGCACACTTCACAATTCTTTATTATACTACTAGGTGGGTTCACTGATAGAACCCTCCTAGTCAAAATAGGGGAAGCCACCTCATATAGTAGACCCAAATGAGCGGTGTACCCCAGGGATCAGTCTTAGGGCCTCTGTTGTTTGGGATATACTTTTCTGAGGTGCAGGTCAAAATCAGTGGGCTATGGCTGATCAAGTTTGCAGATGACTGCAATCTGGGTGCTGTCATCAATTCCCCTAGTGATGTGGACATCCTCCAAAAGGGTCTCACCCAAAGAAATGACTGGTGCCAGAAACATGGTCTCAAACTGAATGTCAAAAATGCATCACCATCATCCCCTTTGGGGAAAGTCACATCCCCACAAATTACCACATTAATAACAAGGTCCTAAGCACACAATCAGTCATGAGGGACTTGGGCACCCAGGTTGATAGCAAACTGTATTTTGACCACCAAATTGCATCCATTGTACTGAAAGCTTTCTACATGGCCCACCTCATTGGTAAGGGTATCTCAACCAAGGACAAGGTGGTCATAACATCCCTGTAGTCTTACATTATAACACCCATTATTGAATACAATGCCCCTTTTGACATGTACATCACAAACCACATGCGGCAGCTGGAGAGACCACAGAGGTTCCTCACCAGGAGAATCCAGGGCCTCAAACATCTACCCTACACAGATGGGTTAAAGGGGCCCCATCCCTATACTCAGTCTCATACAGACTCTTCAAAGATGACCTCTGTCTGGCATACAAAGCAATCTCAGACCCTGCCTTAATGGGACTGCTGCATATCTACAAGTTAAGCTCCACTCACGTAACCTGCACGTGTGACCTCAACCTGGCCTGTGACATCAATAGGACTTGTTGGTAGACAGATTTATGTCCCAGAAACTCCCCCTTCTGTGGAATAGACTCACTCTCCATGTCAAGCAGAGTACCTCATTAACCCTTTTTAAGCAGAACCTGGATAACTGGATGGGGAACAGAAAATACACCCCTGGGATTCCACCTGTGTCCCTGCTGGGCAGGTGCATTGGGTGCTGACTTGGAATATGGGCTAAATTCTTGGCTAGGCTTGTAAGGGCCTGAGGGCCAATAGCCTAGTAACTTCCTATGATCCTACATACGATTTTTTCTATGATTTAATAAGCATAGTTTGTATCCTGTCTTATATTCCTATTTATTAATTACATTAGAGATACATACCAAATGGTGCAATCAGCGTTTGTATACAGACAGTAAATTATCAAAAGAAATGGAGCTGTGACATTTAACCCCAGTGAGTATATGCCTGACTCATAACTGGCTTAAGGACAGATTATGAACAAGTCTAACACAACTGTTTGTGGTGAAATCTCAGACCTAAAAAAATACATTTTACACAGTTTGTAAGTATATAAAATTGAGTCACTGTGGTTGCTGAATAACAGTTAGCTGAACATGTCAGAGTGGTTTAGGAGGTGATAAACAGTTCTAAGATTGTAAAAATAATTTTTATATTTGAGTACAGAAAAGGAACTAGAATGATCTGCAGTGAGTAAGAAAGCACTGTGAAAATGAAATATGAGAGTGTGGGAAAAAACTACAAGAAATGCCTAGCCAAGCTAGAGTTTTCACTGTGTGATTCCTTAAAACCTTTTGTAAAAAAGAATAATAGGGGAATATATGCAAATGGCCCCTTACAAACATCAGGTGTTTCAACTATATGGTAGTTCTGAATTCACGTGACTTTTTTTCTTTTTAACTCTGTTAATGGACAAATTCAAACCAATAAAGCCAAGCCTCAATAGCTGAGGACATACACATTTTAATATTCTTATGACCTAGTCAGCACAGCGCAAGTAAGCTGTATGGGTAACCTTTACAAACACAACATTGTTGTAGCCAACTGATGTCCATTAAGGTGTCTGAAAAATATCCCATCTAACAACTAAAAAGGGTAAACAGGACACATGGTCAATCCAATTAGTAAACAACTGCAAGACAAACCTAATCAAGCTAGAGTTTTCACTGTGTGATTCCTTAAAACCACTTGTAAAACAGGATAATGGGATATATGCAAATGAAGCCTTAAGCCATCAGGTGCTTCAGCTATACAGTGAAAAACTCTAACTTGGATAGGTTTTCTTGTAGTTTTTTTGCTAATTGGATTGGCTGTATGTCCTGTTTACTATTTTATTTAGTTGTTAGATTGGATATTTTGCAGACACCTTAATGGTTATGGACATCAGCTTGGTACAACAACCCTGTGCTTCTAAAGGTTAGCCAAACAGTCCACTTATTCTGTACTGACAGCTCATGAGAAGATTGAAACATGCATGTCAACAGCTACTGGTATTTGACATTATTGGCTGAAATTTGTTCATTAACAGATGTAAAAAGAAAAAAGTTATGGGCATTCAAAATTGCCATGTAACTAAAACACTTGATGTCTTAAAGGGGTCATTTGCATATATCCCACTATCTTCTTTTACAAGAGGTTTTAAGGAATCACACAGTGAAAACTCTAGCTTGGCTAGGTTTTTCTTGTACTTTTTTTTTACTAACCGGACTGCCATGTAGCGGAAACACCTGATGTCCTTAAGGGGTCTTTTGCATATCTCCTATTATTGTCTTTACAAGAAGTTTTAAGGAATCACACATTGAAAACGCTATCTTGGCTAGGTTTTTCTTGTAGTTTTTTTTTTTTTTTGTTACTAATTGAATTGGCTGTGTGCCCTGTTTACTTTTTTATATCACAGTGTGAAAGGAAAAGTGGGCAGGATAACCAGAAAAAAAGAGAAAAGGAAGAATTTTTATAGGAAAACAGAACACTGCTGCAGAACCCACTATGTTACATAATAGGATAGGTGAAATACTAAATGATCAGTCTGAAAAACAAAGGGATCATTCATATGTTATGTAGGCACTACAGACAGTTATTTCAGATCATACTACAGAGGAATTTTTGTAACATAAAATCTTTCACGTTGTACCTCACAGTGCCCACAAGCTATCAACCTTTCCCATTTTATCCCACATAACACCTGAGAAGAGCAGTGCTAAGCACTGCACAACACCAAAGGCCTTCTACGTTAGAACATTTACTGCATACAAGGAGAGGTAAGATAAGGCACAGTGTTTAAGGCTAGGTGCTTTGTAAGTCCCTCAAGACATAACTGATAGGAAGAAGCCTTTGCATTCTTTTGTACTATACAGCCCAGGTCATTTAAAGTATATTTTACAATTTCATAAAACATCATTGGGTATTTTTTTCAAATGTCAATCATCTGGGGAACAGCTGTGGGTCATCTCATAAAGAGAAGAAAATAAGGCACTAATGTTCAAAACCTGAGTAGCTCACTGGACTGCAGTCACTTGTTTGCAATATCTAAGCTTAAATCACAGTTTATCATGTATATTAACTGAGATGATATTTACTGGTGTTGTATTGCCTACTTCATCATAGAGTGAAATAATACTCATATGATAGTGAGTTGAGGGTGGTCTGAAGATGGTGCACCTTGGAGAAGGAATGAGACAGACCTCTGTCAGTGATCATTATTTCTCTGAGGGTCAGTGACCTAGGCATGAGAATAATAGGGTAAAGTAATATAGTAAAGTAAAATGGGGGGGCTCAAACACCTGGATCTAGTGGGGCTTGTCACTTACAAAAATGCAAAATGGCTTTTATCGCTTTTATATTTGTTTGTAAAATGATATATTGAGTACATACGTTACAAGAATATGTATACTTGAGCTGTCATTTATGAATTCCTGTGACCAAGCTCATGTGATAGGAGCTCAAATGAACAGAACAGATATAATGGATCCTAATTCAAAACTGTCTACTGCTCCAAACCTAAATTCACATAATCCTCAGCAAATCAAAAAGTTCCAGCTAGAACAAGCTACCTGTGTGTGTGTGTGTGTGTGTGTGTGAAGTCTAGATCAGCCATTTCTAAAACTGGGGAGTCAACAAGAACTTAATTTTGTCTATCACAGGTATTTATTTATTCTTGGTTGACAGGGTTAGACCCACTAGGCTACTGGCTACTTTTCAGGGGATACCCAGGGTGGTATTTATTCATCTAGGGGAACCTTGTCCATATGTACATACCTTCATAGCAGCTCTCTCTCTTCATATATATATATATATATATATATATATATATATATATATATATATATATATATATATATATATTACTGGGGTGGTGTGATGCAAGCAATTTAACCTTGTCATTGAAGTTGCACAGTGGACATGTGTGCACCTTGTTCTACTACTGAGAATTTCTGAGGATGTAATTATAGCATGGCAGTATAAGGCTGGACTTTGGCAAGTGTATTTGGGTTTGACTGGGGATTATAGTTACCATTTGAGTGTGGGGTATGAGCTGTTAGGTACTGAACTACACCATCTTATCTTTCCGGTACTGACATTATTGGAAATGCAAAATAAACACTAACTTCTGCATTAATGTATATTTTGGTGTATCTGTACATAATAGCTTTGATCTTTATCCTGACCTGTATCTGCTTAGTCTATGCATAATGCACATACCTGTATGTAATTCCATTTTTATCTGATTTGTGCTGAAGATATAAAGCTGGGAAATGCCATTATAGGTGACACAGATGGGGGGGACATGCGGAATAATTTAAATGGTGCTATAAAGTGGGCTCAAGAGCCTTAACATAAAAAACAACATTTTGACTTCCATGAAGTCTGGCCTTAGATCACAATAAAATATTACTAGTATATCAGTTGAGAAGGTCAGCAAATTCAAGGACCTAGGTGTTATTGTGTACAAGGCTATATTATTTTTCTCACACATCAAGGAAATATGTAAAAATGACCATAAAAACATTTGGTTGTGCATTATGCCTAACGATATTGCATTGACCAGAAATTACCCTCAGTCTTTTCATCAATTTGATCAGAAGGCAGTCAGGATATGTTTATATAATGAGGTCTTCATATAAAAAGATCAATATTTTCCAAACTAGGTGCATCCAGAAAGTTGCAAAAAGAAAACAGGAGAAAATGTTGGTGCTTTCCACTTTTGAACAGATGAATCACTTGGGTCTATATTCCCTCTTTCTAATTTCTCCAAATCTTTTGGGTTTCTAATAGCATGATGGGAATGGACTCCATTCCTAAGTTAAAGTATGATTACAGTTCATGAAATTAGTTTTGTTTCACTCTTTGATGTCAGCCAAAAGTGCTCTTCGCAGCACCAGCAATGTGCCCAGTAATGACTCCTTCTGTAATTCGTACAGTTACATGTATTGGTAGCATATCTAAATATAAATGTAGACTCTTTTTTTTATAAGACCCATTGCTCCTAATACTATTGGAACTATCTGGGTATCTTTCTTATACATTGTTCTCATTTCTGCTTGCAAATCCTGATATTTTATGACTTTGTGTCTCTCTGTGTGCAGGACACTGTAGTCACTGGATGTGGCAATTTCAATGATCAATGTTACATTTGTCTTCTTTTCTTGGCCCACTACATCCGGTTTTCTAGCATCTATCTGTTGAACTGTTGGTTTTGGATGATCCCATGTGATGTAAACTTCATCATTTTCTATGATGCTTTGTGGCTCATGTTTCCAGTGTTTTTCAGCCACTTCAGTATCATAATGTTTGCACAATCCCCAGTGCAGCAGTCTCGCCACATTATTATGCTTATCAGTATACAGTCCTTCTGCCATTAGTATGTCACAACCAGCAAAGAGGTGTGCAACTGTTTCCACTTCTGTTTTGCAAAATCTACATTTGTCTGTTTTTCCCACATGTTCAATGGACTTTGTAAACCAACATGTATGTCGCCCACTATCTTGGGCTGCCAATATTAACCTTTCATCTCTTGGTTTAAATTCACCTCTCCTTAACCACTCCTGCATTTGTTCCTGATCAACATGAGGTTCTTCAGACGTTTTCTATACTTGCAACTATATTTATGCATTTTCCACATTTCTTGCCTTCTCATATGATCCTTCACCTTATATTCTTTCTTCTGTTTTTTGGCAGATTCATTTGTTGCCTGATTTTTATCTACTTCTGGTTTGATTTCCATTCCTGCTTGACTCCGATATGCTTCTTCTAGATTAAGCAGAGAAGTCATCTTAGATTTATTCTCCTCATGTTTCTAAACATTCACTACATTTGGGTCTTGTGAGGTCAGCAACACACCTCTCAACTGTACAGATTTTTGCAGAATGTCCAGATTTATGCCTTATAGAAAATAATGACACACATTTGAGTTTCAGACTTCATACCCTTCAGAAAATTCATGCTAATGCAAACCCTGCTATTCTATTAACTTTTATGTTTATTATTTATGGCTTTGTCTAGATTTCTTCCGTAAAGAGGTTGAGAGGTATGGTCAGCAAATATGTGTGGAGTCCCACGATTGCAGATCTATACATGTAATCAATTTCAAGGAGGCTCATCCCTCCTTCAGAACGGGGAATATATAATCTTGGTATGCACTGATTTTTATAAGTCATTTTATGAGCATGAAGCATCCTTCTTGTTTTCCTATCTAATCTATCCAACACCATTTGGGGCCAGTCAATCACTCCAAAACTGTAAGTTACGACAGGAATAGCAAATTGATTTATAGCTTGGATTTTGTTCCTAGATGTCAGTGCTGTTTTCAGGATTAATTTAAGTCTTCTGAAGTACTCCTTACTAAGTTTTATTTGCATCTGTTCATGTTTTATTGTTGATCCTTCATAATTTCCCAAATATTTATTTTTTTAACATTTGTTTACTGGGAAAGTCCAACTTGGAACAAAGCCAATTTTCAGCGGAGGCCTCGGGCGAAATGCTCCAGACACATGTCTTTGTAATGTGGGAGGAAACCGGAGCACCTGAAGGAAACCCACACGAATGTATGGAGGACATGCAGACGCCACACAGAAGGCACCCAGCCAAGAATCAAACCAGAGAACCTCTTGCTATGACACGACAATGCTACTACTGCACCACTGCACCCTCTTGCTCAAGTTCTTTTATATCACATTCTTGCCCAAACTGATGTTTTTCTGGTGCTGCAGTTTTCCTGCTTTAAAGGTTGCTTTTGCACATTTATCAAGACCAAATGACATTCTTATATTATCTGAAAAAGTTTTGACAACTTGCAGTTCTACTTTCAATTCTGCATCTAATGAGCTATACAGTTTCAAATCATTGAGAAAGAGAAGATGAGAAGTCATTGCACTTTGTTGTTTTCTAGGAGCCAAATTATAGCCATGACCTAAGCTGTTAAGTAGCCAGCTTAATGGGTTAAGGGCAAGGCAGAATAGCAGTGGTGAAAGAGAGTCACCTTTGAATTTTTATCCTTGAATTGTCCTTTATCATGGCTTACTTGCAAAGTGGTCTGCCACTGTTTCATGGTCACTGATTAATGTAGTTGATCGGTGTAGGATGTATCTTATACATTTTTAAGCACTCTTTTATCCATGAATGTGGGATAATATCAAATGCTTTTTTATAGTCAATCCATGCCATAATTAGATTATTCCCCTTTTTACAGTTCTCTACTATGAGTTTATTTAACGGCAAATGAACCTTTATTTCATATGATTTTCTTTTATTGCCCTTTTGTTCTACTGCCATAATTGAGTTGTCTTCTAAATGACTATAAACTCTGTCGGCATCAATTCCAGTATATAGTTTATACGTCATTGGAAAGCAAGTTAGTGGTCTATAATTCAGTATTTTAAGTTTTCAGTCATGTTAAGTAGATATCTATATATATATATGTATGTGTGTGTGTGTGTGTGTGTGTGTGTGTGTGTGTGTGTGTGTGTGTGTGTGTGTGTGTGTGTGTGTGTGTGTGTGTGTGTGTGTGTGTGTGTGTGCGCGCGTGTGTAAGAGAAAAAAAGAGACAAAGCAAGAAAAGTGAAGTTGTACACCTCACAATAACAATAACAGTACAGTAGCCCTGTAAATAATAGGAATAATTGTTGCAGGGTTCATAAAAATGACTGGGATGTCTGATAAAGATGGGTATTAGTCCCTCAAAGACTTGTCAGCAATTAGACATTCTAGTGCAAAGAATTACATTCTCAAGCCTGATATAAGATGACTGATTAATCCACATGAGATCTTTCATAAGATTAAAGCCTTTAGCAGAAAGCCTACTTCATGACATGTGCTTTACTTTTGCTAGCTCATCTGCAATAAAACCTCCATGTCTGCATATTATAAGGAGCATACAGGATTCTGGCTCCTGCGTTATCAGGAAAAAGATTGGGTTATTATCCATACATCCTAAAATAATAGCAGAGGCAACAGTTTGAAACATGCACTGATATAAAACAACATTCAACCACAAGGGATACAGCTTTGTCTGCAGTTTGTACAAGTTCTGTATTTTTTATTTATTTATAATGACATCTTCACTAGTCTTAGTTAGTCGTTATATCATATTGGTACTGATTTAGGTAGTTTAAAGCCCCGATGGTCAGTGTGGCTGAAGTACAGATTTTTTAATCCAGCTGATCTAGAATTGTGCTTTATTTGTGTCTCCTAATATTCATAGTGTA
Organism: Protopterus annectens; assembly: GCF_019279795.1. Classification (NCBI taxonomy): domain Eukaryota; kingdom Metazoa; phylum Chordata; order Ceratodontiformes; family Protopteridae; genus Protopterus; species Protopterus annectens. The sequence goes on from NC_056731.1 coordinate 295,084,056, forward strand.
AGGTCAATATCTGATTCCCTTATGAGACACTATTTCAGTTGTTACTGGGTCAGCCACTAGATTCTTAAAATGATAGTTATGCTCTTTAGGCAAATTGCAAACCATTTTGAGATTTTTAGAAAAGTGGCATGGTGTATTGTTTCTGTCCTAGCTCAAAATAAATATATTGGAAGGAATCAATAAAAGATGGCATAGCTAGAGGCTTAGACTGAAGAAGCTTTGAAGAAAAAGAATAGTCATCATACATATGGGAGGACATCTGAGAGTAATGTGCATGTCATGATCCTTCATCAATCTCACTTTCTGAGGATAGGGATGTGGATTTATCTTTTTTGTTTTGTTTTGTTTTGCCTTAATCTTTTTATACTACATCAAAGTACTTCTGTGATGAATCTTTGTAACCTATGAACAAGAAACGCCTGGCATCTGGGGAAATGCTGTGCTGACCCTCAGACACCCAGACGTCTAACATCTGGGAAAAGGTATATAATCCTTAAAAACAAACTTCAATTGTTGATTGAAATTTTGACCAATGTCTAATCTTTGGCCATCCCCACCAAAGCTGTTGGATAAGAAGGCTGAAACTAAAACGTCGGAATTTCAACAGACCCTTTGTGTAAAACATATCGGAATATCAAATGTCAATCCAGGAGAGTGGGAAACTGCATCCTGGGAAAGGGTGTTTTTTTTTTTCAATTTTAGTCTTAATTTGTAGTGGCAAAAGACAAAACATTTTCATCTCCATCAGATTTCCTTGAAGTAATGCAGCTAACAGGGTAAGTAGGTGAATGTGAGGATGGCTCATTGCAGGACATGAATAGAGGAATTTGAATACCAGAACAGAACAACAATAATTAGAACAAAAGAATAACAAGTACCTGTTTCTACAACAGAAAGACATGATTGTTTTACTAGATACCTCCTGTGTTTTCCCTTAACCTAATGATTTCCCAATGACTGAAAAACTAGTAAACATGAAACGAAGAAGGAGCAGAATAACTGCTGTGTGTTTTTATGTTTAATAGATTCTAATGAATGATTTTAGAAGAAATAAAATCTTGTTAGTTATAGATATGGAAATTATAATGATGGGAGACGTAATTGTGAGGTACTGGGGAAGGGGGGAGAGCACAAGGTGTTATGTTATGTTTTTGAACTATAAGATACATTACAGAGAAGGAATATATTAAGTTTTACTGATCATTGTGTGATGTGGGTGTGTTCTTGGAGATAATTAGGCTAGGTGTAGGACTTAAAATATTGACAAATGGTTGGACTAATACTGTTGAAGAAGGAGATTAAAAGGTCATGGGAAGAGCAGGAAAATAGCAGAATGTTTTATATGGACTGGAATGAATTGTGAATTGCCTTAAAAGAGAGTTACAATTAGAATTACTTCATAAATATGAAGGAAATAAGAGATGAAAAGAAAGACAAATATTGTTTTAGAATGAGACAGAAATGTTTAAATGAGATAAGGAAAGATGAAATAATTATTTAAGAGAGAGAGACTATGAAGGCTAAGATGGATAAAAATGCACCTTTACTGTAAAGAGTTGATAAAATGTTAAAAATATGAATGAATGCTTGCAGAATGTGTTTAGTGACAAAACAGATAAGCGAGTGAAATAATGGAAGTAGCACATAATTATACATCCGAAGTCTACAGGTAAGAATAAACAAAGATATTATTAACCTGACAAGTATTAAATAAGAACTGCAAAGGGAAATTCAAAAGTGAAATAACATGGGATGACTTAAATGCTTTACATTTAGTTAATGAGAACAGTGTGCTAAGAAGAGATGGTTTAGGATAATAGTTTTATAAAAATTGAGGAGAGAAAGAAAACAAAATATTTTGTTCAAATATTAAATTTGTGGGTTAAGGAATGAATCATGAGTAGTTAGGTAGTATAAAGTGTGATAAAATTTGTTTAGCAAAGTATGACAGTAGGGATATTAAAAATTAGCAGTTTACTGCCTTGTACAATGTGGATTATAAGATTTTGAAAAAAAAGACAAAAGTTTTGCAAGTACGAATAATAAAAAATTTGAAAGATGATTTGATTCAATGAATGTCTGGAATGCCAAATACTTAGGCTAAAGGGTTAATATAATTTGAAGAGGTAATGGATGTTATCATAAATGAAGTGGAAGAAGTAGGGTTAGTTGTGTGTGCTAATGACAGCTTACAACATAAGCAAACACGGGATAAGGTATTATGGGTTTGGACATATTTTTTTAATCTAGTTGGAAGTAGAATATAGTCACTTTATCTACTCCTGATTGTGTCCTATCAGACTCAATAGATCAGCAATATCCACCTACCTATAACCTCCTGGGTATTCACCTCACCTGGAGTATCTAAGTGCCCTTGGAATTAAGCCTAAGATTCTGTTCAAACCTACCATACTCACTTTATCTACTCCTGGCTGTGTCCTATCAGACTCAATAGATCAGCAATATCCACCTACCTATAACCGCCTGGGTATTCACCTCCACCTGGAGTATCTAAGTGCCCTTGGAATTAAGCCTAAGATTCTGTTCAAACCTACCATACTCACTTTATCTACTCCTGGCTGTGTCCTATCAGACTCAATAGATCAGCAATATCCACCTACCTATAACCGCCTGGGTATTCACCTCACCTGGAGTATCTAAGTGCCCTTGGAATTAAGCCTAAGATTCTGTTCAAACCTACCATACTCACTTTATCTACTCCTGGCTGTGTCCTATCAGACTCAATAGATCAGCAATATCCACCTACCTATAACCGCCTGGGTATTCACCTCACCTGGAGTATCTAAGTGCCCTTGGAATTAAGCCTAAGATTGTATGTCACTAAGTAAACTGTATTTTTCATTCCTAACCTTTATGTACATACTTGTAGGTGTAGCAGTTTACCTGCCAAATCTGCCAGCAGCCATACCCCTCCCTGTCTACTACAGTTGCTCTCCCCACCTGTCTCAAAGACATTGTACCACCTCTATTCTCCAACCATGCTAATCCTCTTTCCTTCTCCATTACTTTTTCTTTTATTGGTATCCACTACTATATTATCCTTGCTTGGTACTTTCAGACTTCGACCACTAGATGGCTGTCTTTACTCTCCTCTAATTCTCCTTTCTGCCACCCTCCCCACCTCATACTGTACACCTACGTGCTTGTTGCACTTGTCTCCTTTCTTTTTTTTTCCCATCCCTAGTCCTTTTTAACCTTACACCCTACTCTCCACAGTCCTTATAAACCCTCTATCAAACCCTCCTCTCCACCTGCTCTACTCCTAGCTTAACCATTGCCCACTCTGGCCTCCCTTCTCTCTGTTTTATAATTCCCCCTTCCTCACGCACACATTTGCCTTCTACTTACTAATTTTTGTTTTTACCTTCTACCTTACTGAATGTTTTTTCTCACCGCCTTTTCCTTTCTTTGCTGTGCCCCACTCCATTCCCCTACCCTACCCCCAATTCCCACCCACCCACCTCCAGTAGCCCTACACTTATACCTCTGAGACTCCTCCCCTATCTTTCTCAACCTACCACTAACCTAATCATCACTAAGGCACTTCCAACTCAATCTGTCCTAATTAGCCTTAATTTACTTCTCACATACCACCACACCCATACCTACCCTATCCATCCTCTAAACTAACTTTTGTCAGGATCTGCTTCCTACACATCCTCTTCTAATTAGTCTTACTCACAACTTTAATCCAGCCCTATCTTGTCTCACAGACACTTTCATTTCTTCCAGCTCTCCTCACTTTCAAAATAATCACAACTTACACTTTACACACTACCATGGCCCCAACACACAACACTATTTTTGTCCCCACACTACTCTTAACTACAGTTATAGCCTCTCTAACTATACCTTATTCACTCACCTTCTTTGAAAATCTTACTCTATGCAAACAAAACCATCATTTACAACAAACTTCTTCATTTTCTCTCATCTATACTGCTAACCATAGTAACATAACCAGTACCTCAAATTATATTCTACCAATATATCACAGAACAAGCCACATAACTTACTTAACTATTAAAAAGAACTTCAATAATTTCCACAAAATCTTTAAATATCTATATTTTACCCAACACCACCTCCTCCTTCATGGTGATATTCATCCTAACCCTGGCCCCAATAATGACAAGAGTAACAACCTTAACAATTTAACTTTACCCAACACTCCTTTCATAGCTAAAGAACTTAATTCCCTCCTTATAGCACATCTAAATATTAGAAGTATCAACAATAAAATTTTCCACCTACATGCACTACTTGATCTACACTCTTTTGATATTCTATGTCTCACTGAAACCTGGCTTAAACCATCTACTTTAAACCATGAAATTATCCTCCCAGAATATAATAACCTTAGATGTGACTGAATAAACAAAAAAGGTGGAGGTATAGCCATACTTTACAAATCTCATCTCCAACTTTTCCCCTGTAATGTGCTTCCATCATTAGATGTTAAAACTGAAGCACTGTCTATCAAACTGCAAATCAGCAACTCCAAATCTATCTACCTAATTTGTATGTATCTACCTCCTGGTAATAATACTAATACTCTTGAAAACATACTTAGTTATCTATCTAACCAACTACCCCAAGAGACCATTGTACTGGGCGACTTCAACATTGACTGGTTCACCTACAATACCCAGAAGCCTACTAACCACATAAATCTCTTTGGGTTCTCCCAATTAATAACCACTCTCACTAGAATCCACAAACCTAGCATGAAAGAAACTACTCTTGACTGGATCCTCATCAAAAACCACCCTAATATCTATACTCCAGGTACCCTCCCCGATAACATCAGTGACCATATGCTTACATATATTACTAGAAAAAAACTTCATGTTTCAGCTACTGATAATATCAAAACCTTCCGCTGCAAAAAATACTTCACTCCTGATAGCTTCCAAAATGAATTGCTAGCATGCAACTGGTCACCTCTTACCCATCTTGAACTTGATGAAGCTGTGACCTACTTTAACACTTATTTTCTTCAACGTCTTGACTGCCATGCACCCTATCACACTACCAGAATGAAAACAAAAACTGTTCCATGGCTCACTAAACAAACAAAGCAAAAAATGCTCCTCAGAATTAAAATCTGGGCCAAATGGAGAGCCACCAAATGTCCATCTCATCACCTCCTCTTTAAACAGCTAAGAAATGCTACCAAAAAAGACACCCTTAGAGACAAAAAAGACTACTACCTACACCTCCAACAATCCACTGAACATACCCCACAAAAAGTTTGGTCAGGGATAAACAAACTTCTTCAGCCAGGACACCCTACTACTCCTATCCCATCAGGTTTCAACCACAATAATTCCAATCAAATCCCTGATGCCTTTAACAACTACTTTACTGAAGCCATACAAACCCTAGCCAATTCTTTACCTCCCTCTTCTACTACCCTACCAAATACTCTCAACTCTTCTACTCCTACCTTTCACCTACAATCTGTAAGTACATCTCTTATCTACAAACTACTTAGAAAACTAAAACCATGTACACCATCTGCTGATCATCTCCCATCAGAATACCTTCAGATTGCTGCAAAGGCTTTATGTCACCCCATATCTATCCTCATTAATAGAACTATTTTTGAAGCTAAAATTCCAACCATCTGGAAAGTTGCCCATATCATCCCTCTTCATAAAGGTGGGTCTTCCACTGAACTCTCTAACTTTTGACCTATTGCCTTACTCTCTCCATTATCTAAGATAATGGAAAAATGTATTCACAAACAACTACTTAACCACCTGCTACAAAACAACCTACTAGCAAACTGCCAGCATGGCTTTAGACCATTCCACAGCACTACAACTGCACTACTCTCCTTCACTGACTCTATAAATAAAAATCGGAACAACAACTCCTTCTCTGCTGCAATATTTATTGACTTGTCAAAAGCTTTGACATGGTCAACCATAACTTACTTCTAGACAGACTAAATTCCTATTATCTTAACCCACAAGCATTACAATGGTTTAGGGCTTACCTTCAAAATAGACAACAAGCAGTACTTTGGGAAAACAATCTTTCATCATTACTTCCCGTAAATATTGGAGTCCCACAAGGATCTATTTTAGGTCCCCTTCTCTTTTCCTTATTCATCAATGACCTTCACTTGAACACACCCCAAGCCACCTGCATCCAATATGCAGATGACTCAACCTTAATCTGCACTTCTAAGAATCTAGCCTCCCTCCAGTCAATTACCCAAAATGTATTCCAAAGTGTTGAAAACTGGTTTATGCAACACTGTCTCCTCCTTAATCCCAAAAAAACAAAACTACTCCTTTTTACACCAACTCATAAATCACCAAATCCATTCTTTACCATTATCTCTAATAATGCCACCAACATAGCCCCAGATACTACCACCTGGCTATTAGGAGTTACAACTGACAATCGCCTTAACTATGATGACCATATTAACTCCACCATAAAGTCTGTTAACAAAAAACTTGGTTCTCTCTATAGAATTAAACCATTCCTTACCCCCTTAGCCAGGAAGACTATTACCCAGACCCACCTCATCTCTACCCTCTTTTATGCCTCTGCCATATATACTAACTTATCTAAAAACAACCTCTCAAAACTTTCTACATGTTATAATAGCATTGCTAGATTTATCACATGCTCTCCCTTTAAATCTCACCACTGCCTTAACCTTACACAGCTTGGATGGCTAGAAATACAGAACCTTATACTCAGTAAACAACTACTTATTACCCATAAAATCCTGCACTATCCCAATAATACCCCTATCCTCATAGATCTTATTTCACCATACAAAAATCTGTCTACACTACGTTCTGCCAATAAACATCTGGTATCCTTAGTTAAATCCAACAACAAAGCAGGTGACTCTCTTTTCTCTAATACTATAAGAAAAAACTGGAATCTGCTCCCTTCTGAACTATCTACCCTAGCTTCTACTACTCTATTCAAAAAACATATCAAAGAACATATTAAAGCCCAGTGGCTCTGTCCTTGTTCTAACCCAGACTGAAATTCCATGTCCCTCCTGCTCAAATCCCATCCCCACACACTAACCTAAGCATACAAACCAACTCTTTTTCTCTTTATACCTGCTTTGTTTTTGTGATCTAATAATTGTTCTTTACTTTTCCCCTAGCAAACCTTTGTATATTGTCTATAATCCATAATTTGTATTATATTTATTCATATAAACAATGCTATCTCTGTACTGTAATTTTAATATACATGTCCGTTTTATAAATTGTTAACATTTTAACTGTTTATGCTGGAGCTTTTCTCCCCGGGCCTCTACTGAAAATGGACATATATTCAGTTAGACTAGCCTGGTCAACAAATGTAAAATAAATAAAATAAATAAATTTGTGGGAGAAATTTAAAAAATGGATAGATCAATGAAAGAAAAAGATTTGAAAATGACCTAGACAAGCATGCTACTTGTTTTTCTCAGGGCAAAATTGACACTCTATTCGTTCTCACCACTTTAGTTCTTAAAGGGAATTTTTTCCATTTCAATAACAACATTTACCAGCAGGTCAGAGGGGTTGCCATAGGCTCTAAGATGGCCCCTTCTTTTACAAACCTCGTACTAGCAGCCTAGGAAACCAACACTTTAGTGCATTTGCCTGATTTCAAAAATGTACGTCTTTATAGGCATTACATTGATGACGTGTTTTTCATTTGGCAAGGAACAGAGGTGCACCTTACAAAGTTTATTGATGTACTGTCACAAAGCATTCCATTTCTCTCTTTCAAATTGTCTGATTTTGGGTCTCAAGTTTGTTTTCTGGACACTACTATTACTCTGAATTTGGTCACTAGGGAGTGGGAATCTAATATATTTAGAAAACACACTTTTCTTAATAATTACTTGGATTTTTCCAGTATGCACCCCTACTTTATGAAAAGGAACTTGGCAAGAGGTCAACTGATTTGCCTCTCCTGGTTAATTAGTAATGATGACACATTTGAAAAAGAAGGTGCATTTATATTACAACTGCTTAGAGACAGACACTATCCTGACAGGTTACTTGATAGCTTGTTTCAGGAAGTTAAAAATTCATGACCTACCATGTTTTGACCCATTTTGAAGTTTGGATTTACTCTAGGTCCAATCAGTACTCAGAACCTAACCCACCCCTTTCTTTTACCAATCAAAATCCCAATTTGGGCCAGGCCTCCAGTTCCACTACTCTGTCTGCAGAACCACAATTACCCTATCATGGTCCAATTGTTGGACGAGCCTCCAGTTCTATGAATTTGATTGCAGTCTCATCTTCCATACAGAATATTGATATTATTGTTAACACTGGGCAGCTTTCTCTGCAGACCTCTAGTCAGGGAATTTCTATGGGCTGTACTATTAGCTTTCCTGTTATTATTTGTTTGGATTCTGTGCAAATTGAACATATTTTAACCCAAACTGGAGTATTCTTATGGACAGTCAGGAAATATCTGATAAACTAGGTTCTGGTCCAGTTTTTTCACACAAAAAACAAAAACAATACGTTCTCTGCTAGAAAACAGGGATACATCTTTTTTACAGCATCAAGACATCACTTGTGACAATGCCCCAGGCATGTATAGTTGCGGGAATTGTGTAGCCTGTAATTAAATCTTTAATGGGACTTCTTATCAATTTAAAAACGATGACTTCAAAGTGGTTTTCTCGAATCATTACACATGCAAAACACTTAATGTTGTTTATGCTGCAGTTTGCCTGACTTGTCCCTTATTTTATATTGGAAAATGAGTAGGAAATTGTCGACTAGGATTAAAGAACATTGTGGTGCTATTACACCCCTGGATTTTAAGAATGCATTAGCCAAGCATAGTGTCATCTGTACTGGTTTTGTAAAGTTTCAATTTTTCATTTTAGAACATGTTCAGCAGGTTTTTTGTAGGCGTGGATATGTTACTGGAATTGAGGGAATTGATCTGGCATTTTAAACTACATGCAGACTCCCCACCAGGTATTAATGAAAATCTTAATATAATCTGTGTACTCAGATGGGGACGATAGATTTATACAGTAACACTGCATGCTATTATAGGTTCACACTTGTTTGTTACATTAATTACATATGACAAATGTGCAATACCCCTGTTGTTTGATGTGTTCCTATTTGATTTTACAACTGTTCAGATTGGCTGAGTTTTTATGACTTTTTTACTGAAATGGTTTATATATGGATATTTTGTGTACCTTTAACATTTCTGATGAAGTTCTTATTATGATTAAAGGACGAAAGCACTGATTATCTGTTCAGCGTGACTTCATTTGCTTTTAGTTATGAAGTTTTTACAGTTATAAGTTTGTTTGTACTTCTGGTTCTAGTACCTCAGTTTTTTACTGTGTTAAGTATATTTCTTCTGAGATTTAACTATGGCTGAACACAATTTTGCTGAACTCGGCTCTAGTAGCCAACTGCTATTCAATCTTACACAGATATCCATTCTGTTGGAATACCTTTCGACTCATTCACTACCTCCACAGCTTTTACAATCTTTGCAGGACATGGAAACTTCCTCAGCAAGAACCTAATTGCTATTGCTGCAGTTACTACACCAAAGTCTGGAAAACAACCCGAGAGAGGTAGCCGATGACCAGTATGATAGTCCTACCTCATCTGCAACAGATATAAGTCCCAGACTACCAACTACAGTGGATGACCAAACAATGGTACCTATGACGTCTGCAACAGATACTAGTTCCACACCATTAACTATAGTGGATGACCACCTAAATGTACCTATGATGTCTATGGCAGCTTCCAGATCTACATCTGCAACTTCAGAGACTGATTTATGTAATCGACCTATGATATCTTTGCCGGGTAGTATGAGTTCCAGGCCAACAACTTCAGTAAATGACCAAAAAGTTGTTAATAATAATAATTCCTTACACCCTATTTCCGGAGGTCTGCTAAATTTTTTGAATACTGATGACGACTTCAACCTATTTTTGACTCAGCATAATGCTACAAATGAACTTTAGGGGCAGCCTGTTTTGATTAACACCACTGATATCAAAGAGTGCAAGTCTTTACTATTTCAACTTGAAAGGTCTTTAGTTAACTTGAAAAATGTGGAATATGACAACTTTTATCTTACCACCTGCTTACGCAATAATATTGTTCCTTTTGGTTTATGAATTGTCAAATTCCCGAACAATATTACTCAGGATTCACCTTTGTATACAGAACTAATGAACATGTATAATGAAACAGGGCTGAATGTAGTCCGTACTTTGGTCAAACATAACTGCTTGCAACTTATTGAACTAAAAAAACAAATCATGGACTTGCACTGAGCCATTCTATGCCACCCAGCCCTGCCACAGTTCCAACATATTTTGAATGGCATACATCCTAGAATTACATGACATGTGGCCACCATAATGCACAGAAAACAAAAAAAGCTGCAGAGGGATCTCTTGCAATATCAAAAACAACAGGCATACCCACTGAGAAATGAACAGCAGAATAGATTCAGTTTTAGGTGGGTTAGACAGTTTCAACATCAAGATAACCCATCTGTGCGTACAGACTTGACAGCCCCTGACCACTCTTCTCTCCCCACTCAGGTCTTGAATTTACAGGTGAATTTGCAGCAGGCAACAGTTTCTGAAGTGCTACCTCTAGCTGAAAATGCATATCTTACTGATCATATTACACCAGCTTCAGTGGATTTACCTCCTAACAATTCACCTTTTTTACCGAATGTTCAAGAGATTCATGCTGCTACACAATGGACACCGAGATGGAGAGGCGAGGGCCGCAATGCGAGGACGGGCAAGATGGGTTATATAGACCACATCACACCCTGCAATACCTCAGGGTCTTCAATCACCAAATGGAAAATTCACCCCCAACAGACAAGCCAGGAATTACAACAGAGGGAGGGTAATGTATTGCGGACGACTCAGGCGGAATGCATAGTGACACAGAGTTTACAGTGTTTAAACCCTGATGCTGCTATTGCTGTGGTTCCTGATTTTCCAAATATTACACCAGTCAGTAAATGTACAACATGATGGTGTGTCAAATGATTTGAGTATGTCAGTCTTTATTCTTACTGACAGAATACTGTCAAGGGAAGTACTTCAAGTACTAAGGAAGGGATTCACGTTTATACTCTCTCAGAGAGCAAACCTCCCATATCTTCTCCTTAACTTGAGACTTTACCTTAGGAAACTGAATTTGAAACTGTTACCGGATGAGATTCATTATGACAGTTATAAACCTAGTATGTAATACTGTCCCAAGTAAAAGAAGTTTGTATAATCCGCTGTTAGGAAGTACCCTTCAGATATTCCTAAAAAATTGTGAAAGAGACTTCTGTACCCTGTTATATTCACAAAGCCCTGCTAAGTGGTTTAACATGACAGTGATGTAGAAATCACTCTATTTGATCTACAACAAGATAAATCATTCTGTTTTATGCAGGCTGATATAGGGACGGGAATAGTCTGATGGAACAGGCTAGGTATATCAGTACACTGGAAAATGATCTACAGAACAGTACATATTATGCATTGATGACTTTAGCTGATTTTAACAAAAACTTTAAAGGCATTGATAAGTCTATTTGTCAACTAGAAAGGAATATGCATATCTCTATTGAGGAAGCAGAGTTATTATTGGTGCCTAACCCACAGCTTGGCAAATTCTTTGGTATTCCGAAGATACACAAAAATGATGTCAACCCACCATTTAGGCATATTGTTTCCAACTGTAAACCTAAAACTGAAACTATTTCTAACTATTTAGACTGGATTTTAAATCCAGTTGTGCAACGCACACCATTTTATCTTCGTGATTCCTAGGCATTTTTAAATGAGCTGTACAATAATCCGCCTACCTCAACTGATATCATTCTAGTCACGCTTGATGTGGAATCTTTATATACTAAAATCTCTCACTCTGAGGACATTCAGTACATGAAAAGTTATTTACAACAAGCTACTCATTTTTCTCATGGCAAAATTGACACTTTATGCATTCTCACCACTTTATTTCTTAAAGGGAATGTTTTCCATTTCAATAACAACATTTACCAGCAGGTCAGAGAGGTTGCCATGGGCTCTAAGATGGCCCCTGCTTTTGCAAACCTTGTGCTAGCATACTGGGAGACCAATACTTTACTGCATTTGCCTGATTTCAAAAATGTACGCCTTTACAAGCGTTATATTGCTGATGTGTTTTTCATCTGGCAAGGAACAGAGATGCACCTTAAAAAGTTTATTGATGTACTGTCACAAAGCATTCCATTTCTCTCTTTCAAATTGTCTGATTTTGGGTCTCAAGTTTGTTTTCTGGACACTGCTGTTACTCTGAATTTGGTCACTAGGGAGTGGGAATCTAATATATTTAGAAAACACACTTTTCTTAATAATTACTTGGATTTTTCCAGTATGCACCCCTACTTTATGAAAAGGAACTTGGCAAGAGGTCAACTGATTCGCCTCTCCTGGTTAACCACCTGATCATATGAACCTATGACATGTTTGAAAAAGAAGGTGCATTTCTATTACAACTGCTTAAAGACAGGCACTATCCTGACAGGTTATTTGATAACTTGTTTCAGGAAGTTAAAAATTCATGACCAACCAAGTTTCGACCCATTTTGAAGTTTGGATTTACTCTAGGTCCAATCAGTACTCAGAACCGAACCCACTCCTTTCTTTTACCAATCAAAATCCCAATTTGGGCCAGGCCTGCTGTTCCACTACTCTGTCTGCAGAACCACAATTACCCTATCGTGGTCCAATTATTGGATGAGCCTCCAGTTCTACGAATTTGATTGCAGCCCCATCTTCCATACAGAATATTGATATTACTGTTAGCATTGAGCAGCTTTCTCCACAGAGCTTTAGTCAGGGAATTTCTACGGACTGGACTATTAGCTTTCCTGTTCCTATTTGTTTGTATTCTGCACAAATTCAACATATTTTAACCCACAACTGGAGTATTCTTATGGACAGTCAGGAAATATCTGATAAACTAGGTTCTGGTCCAATTTTTTTCACACAAAAAAAACCAAAAACATTACGTTCTCTGCTAGAAAATAGGGATACATCTTTTTTACAGCATCCAGACATCACTTGTTACAATGCCCCAGGCATGTATAGTTGCAGGAATTGTGTATCCTGTAATTATATCTTTAATGGGACTTCTTATCAATTTAAACATTATGACTTCAAAGTGGTTTTCTTGAATCATTACACATTCAAAACACTTAATGTTGTTTATGTTGCAGTTTGCCTGACTTGTCCCTTGTTTTATATTGGAAAACGAGTTGGAAATTGTCGACTAGGATTAAAGAACATTGTGGTGCTATTACACACCTGGATCATTTGTACTGTTTTTGTAAAGTTTCAATTTTTCATTTTAGAACATGTTCAGCAGGCTTTTTGGGGATGTTGATATGTTACTGGAATTGAGGGAATTGATCTGGCAGTTTAAACTACATGCAGACTCCCCACCAGGTATTAATGAAAATCTTAATATAATCTGTGTACACAGATGGGGACGATAGATTTATACAGTAACACTGCATGCTATTATAGTTTCACACTTGTTTGTTACTTTAATTACATATGACAAATGTGCAATACCCCTGTTGTGTGATGTGTTTCTATTTGATTTTACAACTGTTCAGACTGGCTGAGTTTTTTATGACTTTTTTACTGAAACGGTTTATATATGGATATTCTGTGTACTTTTAACATTTCTGATGAAGTTCTTATTATGATTAAAGGACGAAAGCACTAATTATCTGTTCAGCGTGACTTCATTTGCTTTTAGGTATGATGTTTTTACAGTTTTATATATATATATATATATATATATATATATATATATATATATATATGTTCATTGGTAGGTACTAGGCTATCTGCCCGTGGGCATTTTTAAGCCTAGCCAGAGTGTGTCGGCTTTCGCCGCCCCATTGATTAATTAACTGAGCCTCTGTCAAGCAGAGCCAGTGAAGTGATCCCAGGGGTGTATTTTCTGTTACCCATCCACTCATCAAGGCTTTTCTTGAAGAGTGTTAGCGAGGGTCTCTGCCTAATGTAGTTAGGAATTTCGTTCCAAAGCATGGGGAGTCTCTGTGACAGGAATCTATCCCTCCGACACGTTCTATTTATTGTTGTGGTGAGGTTTAGCTTACTAGAGCGCGTGGCTCATAGGGTTACCACCTGTCCCACTTTGCGAGGGACAGTCCCTCTTTGGGCAGTTGTGTCCTGACAAAAAATATTAAAAATGGCAAATGTCCTGAGATTGTAGGACATAATTATGTCCCATATTTTATGTAATAGTTGCATAAAATAGTTCTTTCTGTATCTAAAATACCTAAATATTACAAGAAACAGAATAAGCAACTAAACTGCTACAAGAATAAGCTTTTATTTAGGCAAAAAAGTAAAGTTCTATCCTTTGTACTGACCGTGGGTATGTGTCGGCCTGTAAAATCTGATGTGTGTCCCGAAAATGTCACACTTTGGCCATTTGAAAAGGTGGCAACCCTAGTGGCTCACAGTGACTTGGATTTCTTTAGGTGGAGCATGTCCATCAATTCTGAGTTGGACATGGCTTTGTAAGTCAGACAGAGATCACCTCTGAGTAAGTGATATGCCACTGAGTACAGCCGGAGTTTTTTCAGTCGGGCTGCATAGGACATATGTTTGAGGCCAGTAATCCTTTTGGTGAGGTGCTTTTGTGGTCTTTCCAGCTGTTGGAAGTGTCTTGTGAGGTACATCCCAAATGGGGCATTGTACTCTATGATGGGTCTGATGAGTGACGAGTAGAGGGGCACTACAACCTCTTTATTTCTAGACGTGAACCCATTAGTAATTAGATGGGCCACATAGAAGGATTTCCTAACTACTTTGGCAGTATGATTGTCAAAGGAGAGATTACTATCTACCTGAGTCCCCAGATCTCTTATTACCTCTTCTGTATTAAGGGGGCTGCCGCCTATGTGGTAATTCATGGGTGTTTTGTTTTTCCCAACCGAAATGACTATGCATTTTTTGGCATTTAGCTTGAGGCCATGACTTTGACACCAGGTGTCTGTCTCAGTAAGGCCTTTTTGAAGGATGTCCTTGTCAGCCGGAGAGTCAATGATGGCTTCCAGTTTGCAGTCATCGGCTATATTTATTTATATAGAGATAGATAGATAGATAGATAGATAGATAGATAGATAGATAGATAGATAGATAGATAGACAGATGGATGAAGGGAATACAATTACTGTATTTATTATTCTGGAATTTGCTATAAATGTGCTATTAATAGTAAAGAATATGGTGTGGATGGCTGGACTGATTAAGGATGTCAAGAAAGAAATATGGAGAATAAAAAGGGTATAAGAGATGGTGTTAAGCTTTGTGATGTTTACTTAAAGATTAAAACATTAGCAATAGTTCTGGTAGGAGAAAATATGTGGAAGAACAGTCTGACATGATTGCACAAAGAATGGAAAACGCTTTGCTCTCTTTTAAAAATGTATTTGATAAATGGTGCATTTAAGAATATGACTGGATTCATGGAGATAGTTTACATACTGAGTAGCAAGAGAGAAGGAGAAGTTATGGATATTGCAGTTAGTTCTTTTTCAGGGCTGTTGAAGTTAAATGTTATTAAAAGAGCAAAGCCACACCATGGGAAAGATAAAAGATGATTAAGATTTCTGCATCTTTTTTTTAAGTTTCATTGCACGAGCAGTACATTAGAAGAATCTTTGTATGTAAAATGCAAGGATTATTGGAAACATTTAAGAAAGGTAAAAGAAAAAGTACAGATGAAAAAATTAAGGAATATCAGGTTAAGTATTACATCTGAAAATTGTATATGGAGAATTTAAGGGAAAATGTGGACTATGTTACAACAAAATAATTATTTAGAGGATGGTTTTGAAAGTTTGGATTTAAGAAAAACAGAAATAATTAAGAAAAGAAAGGAAATATATATGGAAAATGCCTATAATGAAATGTCAAATTTCACTAATTCAGCATTTCAATACATCTAAATATAGATAATCCATCAAAAATAATAAAAAAATAAATAAATAAACAAACAAACAAAACAGTGTTTTTGCAGGGGAACAAGTCCCCTCCCACACCCCTCTACTCCTGCCACTTTAATATAGTAACTCTAAGATTGTGCATGCAGTTTCACGCAGAACTCACACAGCAAAGCATTCTGTTAGCAATGTAAGTGAAACTAAAGAAGGATGTCCTTACACTGCAATAACAAAACTAAAAGAATATGATTAAAAGAATGAAATGCATCTCTCATTGCAACAAACATCAATGCAGTGCTACATGTACAATTTTCTACCATGTGCACTTAGACCAAGTGAATGAAACCCTAGGGAAATACATGAGCGACTATGAATGGGGGGGGGGGTTCTATAGAGAATATCTTTTAATCAGTGGCCAATAAAGGTCAATATAAAAATGATAACATGTTCAGCACTTAAGAAATTAAATATATTAATATTTTCTGGAAACTATGGGAAATTGATTAAAGCTATAGAAAATCTCAATAGGATTAATGTCAGGTGCTTTTTTTAGTTGGTGAAAAAATGCAATAGATATTCTAATTCTAAAGTGAAGTATGTAAATATGTTTATGTGTATGTGTAAATGTATTTCTAGTCTGTATCAAGTTTTGATTTTACTTTGTGCACAATAAAGAACACGTGCTTTTTTTCAATAAGTACCAGCTAGGCTACAATCCACTCAGGCAGATAGAACATGCTGCAGTGTCAGTTTTGGAAAATTAATCTAAACATCTAATATGAGAACAGAAACCATAGCCTTCTGATGTCCCAGCATTAAAGGTAAGAGTGCTGTCTGTTGGTCACAGATAGTGTCAAACCACTATATTTTTTTCAGTTCAACAGCTTACTCAGTTTTTTGGTATATAGTCATTTTATATCATACAGATCTTCTATCAACCACCTATTCATGCTTTACTGACATTCATTTAAACACGATTCACACTCAACTTATACTTGGGACATTTGGCCTGAAAATACAGAGTGTACTGCTTCTGAACTTCTATAACTATTATGGCACTTTACCCATCTCACAAAATTCAGGAAGTATATGTCTCACATACTTTTTATCTTTAAGCAGATTAATTATAAATCACACTTATGCATGCTTACAATTATATTAAAATGAAGTAGTTAAAGCATTCATTAAAGCAAGAATGCACTGCAAATGTAGAAGAACTTTGCAGCATATACCTGCACAGGAGACTTCCCCAAAATCTTTCTGTATCATACCTCACAAGTGACAGCTTATATTGCATTCCACATGATAAATGATGTGTATACCTGCCATGGTGCCAACAAAGGTTCTACGCAGCATATGCAACCTGCAAGAAATGTTAGGCAACTAACTTTTTTTCTCAGGAGGTGTGAACATGTGAATATTAGTAACATACTCCTAAGACTGCTGTGGTAATTCATTCTGCATGGAAACAGTTTTGATACAGTCTATACACTGAGAACATAAAATTCACTTTATCACTCCGGTGCATGTTACTCATGAATTCAGTATGAGGCCAGCAGTGCAATATTCATTATACAGACTATAAAGGGATTTTGTAATAGACAAAGCTGCACTATTGTTCTGCTGCAGTTCTTTTGCATAATTCCTATTTCTTTCCAATGCATTAACAATAAATATTGTGCACTGGGTGGCAGTGATAATATTCTAATGTGGTATTATAACACGGCTACAGGATCACTTCTTGGAGCACTGGACCATCTCATTCTGTGCATCATGGAGCTTATTTGCTGCATTGACTGTGCTGCAAAGACTTAACTAAATTGCTGTCTTACAGATTTCAAAGGTCGCTTAGAGTGTGTGTATCCAAAAAAGTGATGCCACTTCATGAAACAAATATTGTAATGCAGCTGGAAACAAGATGGAGTGATCATAGGAAAGTTAGAGTGACACAGTAAAAGAACAATTGCAATAGCAAAATTAACTCACACTGCTAAAACTCTGTACTGGCTAAGGAAATTAATTAGTAAAAGAATGTTGAAAGCAGTTAGTCTCTTCTGTTTCAAATTAGTGTGTGTATTCAGCTGTTCCAAAAGTAATCTTCAATTATGGCATAAAATGCCCAAGAATCAGGCAGAAAAATATGATGATGGACTGATGCCCATTTAGTAAGTATTTACTGTTGCAGTACTTCTGTCTTTATGTAGCTTTGTTTGTTTGTAACAATGGCTGGTGGCAATACCCCGATTTCTATGTTAATGCTGAACTTGTGTGATATTATTTTCCACAGTAAATCAGTGATATGGGAACGATTGATTGTGTATGCGTTCAGACAGGTCAAATACAGCAGCAGTAAATGTCTGCACTGACAAAAAAAATATGGACATTTCAGAACTATGATGAATGCAATAAATAATTTATATATTGGTTTAATCTTAAAATATAATTTCTCTTTATTGTAATGTAACATTTTCTTTCTTTAATATTTTATGTTTTGGAGTTGCATGTCCTTAGTGTGAGAGTCTCATGTGTTGCAGTATTTAACATTTTTTAACTAGGAACATTCTTAATAGAATATTTTGTATGCACACAACAGACTAGGTACTGAACACCCTGAATGCCTTCAATCAAATTATTTTAGCATATTTCTACATAATGCAATTAGTTAATTACCTGGTAAAGCATGATTTTTAAAGGCAAGCAATACTTTTCAGAACCCTAAGTATTTCATAAGTTGTTACATTTCAGACTGAAGTTTTCTACCCAAAATTTAATTTGTCAAATGTCATTTCAGAAAGTACAGATTCTAAATTGACAAGGCAACAAATATAAATCCAGAGATCGTGTGTAGCCTAGGGAGAACAACGCAAGAGAAACAGGGAGACTCAGTTTATTTCCCAAACTGAATATTCCAGCTTTCTTAAATGAGGTGTGACCTCAGAGTTCGAATACTGAATTATAGGTGTACAGGGGGCATTTTGCCCACAAAGGGGTACAGGCTACTTTACCATCTGCAGAACCAATATTATCTGGCAATGAGTTTCTGCAAATGAGTCAAAATGGAAACCTTTTGATTTTTTTTAAAGCCAGTTAGTATTGTTGGGTACAGCATGATGCTTCACTTCAGCCTCACTCTCCAGTGTCATATCCTACCACAACCTCCTTGCAATTTGTGAACCATTCACCATGGTATTTTTTCCTCCAAATTGGAGGTTACCACTGCCCATATTTTATGCTGCTGCTGAATAGGCCCCCATATTTGAGATTAAAGGCAAGGGTAATGCTTTCTAGGTTTACAGCCCTACCAACCATATCCTGGCATAGCTGTTGTAAGCTGGGCAGACAATGAGGCATAAGACATAAACGTGTGTTCACCCTGGGCCTCAGGAAGGGCATGCTCACCTATCCTTCTGACACACCTAAGCAGGGGAACTCTTCAAATCCCAGGCTCCATCATGATATGACAAGTGAACTGCCACCACCACATAACCCCTACCCTCCTACCTCAGAAAGGTGAGCAGCTGAAGCTACATCATCCCTTCCCTCCCCAGTCCGAACATACTCCCAAGCCACTAGTTCAATTTAGGTCACCTATGTCACCGTCCTTTAATCCTATGCAACACAGAAATGGCAAAAGGTTTCAATGTGGTATGTTTACTGATCTGTTTTCAAAGAAAGTGCTTTCAGGGAATTTTAAATTCTTACAATCCTTACAACACCATTCCCTAGTCATTTTCATGCTTTTGCCACTCCTCAAAAGAGTTTTGTTATTAGCAGATGTCAGCATCTTAAATTATTTTTGAACATGTGGTATTGTGAACAATTTGTTCATTTTTATTAAAATACGGATTATGCATCTGGAATACAGGATGGAAGCTAAACTATCTAAAGAAAGAAAGTGTGTGTGTGTGTGTGTGCTTGCATAAATCTATGTCTGTGTGTCAGTGCACAGATAGACAAAGTCAGGCAATTTATAATGACACACTGAACCCTTTGCAATGACTATATAACTTTTGGCAGTCAGCATTTAAGGTTATTAGCAAAATACATTTCTTGACATAAAGCTAAATACAGTATACCCTTTCAAATTATTATAGTATATAACACATCACATTCGGTATAAAGCATTTCGTTTAGTCATAAGGCTAAGATAGTAGAGAATCAAAAACCTCATGCTTTACTTTATAGCATTTCAGCATGTTTAGATGCAGAGAAAAGTATGGTTACTTAAGCATTTCTGCATTATCATCTACTGAGCACTAAGCAGCTTTTATTTATGATTGAGTAATTGAGATCTTATAAAATTAAAATAGCAACACTAATAAAGAAAACAGCACTAAAATATCAACTAGAATTCTACCTAAGCAGATGTTACAGATGCATAAACCGTACAACGCCTATCGTGTGTGTGTGTGTGTGTGTGTGTGTGTGTGTGTGTGTGTGTGTGTGTGTGTGTGTGTGTGTGCGCACGCGCGCACCTTAAAATGTTTCTGTTGTGTTTATATTCTTGAAAGGGTAAAAAATGAATATGTTTCTTGTGGTAGCCACTAAGCCACCGCAAGTTATTTGCAAATATGATATCTCTTAGCCGCTTATCGTTCTCTGCTTTTGAGATGAATCTTTAATCAATATAAAAACAATCGCTATTCTTTTTAGTTTTATGAAGGAGTCACCATATTTCACGTTTTAACTTGTTAAAATTTAAATTATTTCAAGTATATATCAATTACTATGTTAAAATTACATGCTGACGTTTTAAAGCTTGCTGCATCTAGGTTTCTGACTATATAAGAATTTTCAAAATGTAACAGCGTCTAAATAATTAATAATTACACAGTCCTACATAAATCACTATTTCTTCCCAGACGCGTATATCCTGAAATATTAGTGTACATTATAACCCGTGTGAGAGAACACATTTGACTGAAATGCACAGTAGAAACAGGAAATGTGAAGTTAAGACACTATCAAACTTTTGATTTAAAATGCAAGAAATTAAGAACGAGGAATAATTTAATTGATGAAAATAGCTCCAATTATTAAAGTGCTTCTGTTTTTATCTCTCAAAAACAAAGGGCCTGAGCAAGTATTTATTTCTTAGCTATATATGTCTTAACCTTAACAACTACTGTACTAATTGTACTTTATAGTTTTAGTTCTAGACAAATGAATTTTATGATAGGATGTTATAATGAATTTACTGAGCAAAGGTAAGTCAGTAATAAATCACAAGCATCTAACAAAGAAGAGCTAGAAATAAATCTGCTTCAATATAATATACCTGCACACGACAACATATGCCACAATACTTCATCAGGTTTAAAACGTTTTAAATATATGAAACTCGTTTTTCTGAATGTCAAACGCATTTAGCGTTGTGGTCTGTCGTGTCCAAACTAGGGATGACACCATTCCAGATATCCATAGTGGGACTTTTTAACAGAAACCAAAAGTTGTGTAAGTCAAATCGTTAGTACAATCACTGCAAAACACTATTATCTCAAAAACAAGATTACTGCTGTAGAATTTTATTTGTTTATTTATTTATTTAGGTGTTCCTGATACGGAATCATAGTGTTTTTTATTATTAGTTAAAGGAAAGTCAGAAAATATTTTAGATTGCAAAACTGCAGGACCATATTTCTTAATTATCTCTGATCTTCAGGGACATCTCTGATTTTTTTTCTCAGAATGTTGTCAAGTCAAGTCACTTGCAAACTTGTTTTACTTCAGAAAATTCATGTTAATTAATGTTCAGTTTTTTAAGACTGTAATTCCAGCATTTTAAAAGTATATCTATTTTGTCCACTTGTCCTGGATAATTATTTACAGTCCCCAATTCTAGTGGTAAAAGGTGAAGAGTTAATGTGTAGGACACCTGCAATTTTTCACAGGGCAAACCAGCTCGACTGTGGACTACAGAAAACATACTAACATCGGGGAACGAATTTTGAGCACAAAGCTTGTTTGTGCCCTTGTTGCTGCAGTTTTTAACAATTGAAACCCTTGAACTGATAAGTTTCTGTATTCGTTTTAGAAAAAAATCTGTTAAGACTAAAGTTGCCTGAATTATAAAAAAGCATAGACAAGTACATCAGCCCATGAGCTAGAGGACTTTTATTCATGCTACTTGTCAGAAGCCATTATAAGAGATATACAACTGAGAAATGTATGTCCCTGTGTAAGTGGACTTTTTTTTTAGGGGGGGGGCATAAACCACACACTCAAGTGTTTAAACACGTTTTGTTTAAATCAGTCTCGTTTGTAAAGGACATCAGATTTTAATAAATTCATGCATTTATTAGTATGTGCACTGATATTAAAATACTGAACTTTACACAATGATTATGTCTCTCACCTCACTCGCTAATCTTGTGATGCGATGCATTAAAAGTTTATTTCCAAATTATAAGCATGTACCTGTATTGAGATTACCATAATGTATAAAGCTGCTATCTTTTAATCTGTAAATCTTATGCTTTTCTAGTGCATCCTAGTTACCTTAAGGCATTATTATGACCAATTAATTAATAAATAAGTAATTTTTGCTATGTGAAGTCACAGACTGAGAAACCAATTGTGTTACTTTAATTTCTCTTTGGACCGGCTCAAAACATTCAAACTTGCCAATCTATAATTGTAAAAAACATATAATAGCACCAGCATTTATTAAAATTACTGCGCAAGATCAATTGTATCCTTTTTGGTGGTTATCCCTTTGGAACTCGCTGTTATTGCTCCCCATAAGTTCAGGTGGGTTGGTTCTCAGTTCGAGTTGTGTACAAAGCAATATCTTCCACGTCAGTTTAATTAGCTAGTTAGACGGTTACAGGAAGAAGTATGCAGGCAATCATCGCTGGTGTGTAAGATATAGTTCCTCAGTGCAATATATAAGAAATCAGGACAGAGTAATGAACACGTGCTAGTGTCATCACTTGTCAAGTTAGAAAGAAATGTGCTCTTCAGTTAATATTTTTATTTAAATCGTTTCCCCATTCCCTTCATCTTATAAACACATGCTGAACCCGCAGCATACGTAATGAATTATTTTGTTAGTGCCCACTCTTAACATGACCTGGTCAAATGGGCCGTGTTCTGTGTTGTTCTGATTATAATAGCTGTTTTGTTTTTATCTGTTCTGAAATAGATTTCTATATATACATAACGGTATAAGCCTGTAATATGATATCATTTTTAAACAAATCAGACCGGAAATGATGACAGTCCTTGCTTATGGCTCTAAATGCAAATGTGTTAAAACAGCTCGCTAACTATTATCCATGATTTCCACTTGGGTATATCTAGGTATCATCTCTATGTCTATCTGTATCTGTGATGCTTGTGTGTGAGAGAGACAGACAAGAGAAGAGGGAGAGAATAACTTCTGCTTGAGTGTTACACCAGTCATTAAATACGTTCAACATAGAAGTGATTTGTACTATCGCGAATGTTAGCGGTGACTTGCAAATCCACAGTTTTGAGCAACCTTGAACATCCTTGTTTATACTCTTTGTCTGCTGTACTGGCAACCAAATTGTTCTTCTTTTCACTGAGGTTTAACATTAACAGCAAATATAAGCACTGCTGTTGAATGTTTGTGAAGTCCTCACTATTTCAAAAGCTATGCAACAATGCATCAACAGTATACTGTTTGCAGGAAAGTAGAAAACCCCTGATGGCTGTGTGTGTTTTTCGATTATGATTTATGTATGCATTTCCATGTTTATATTCCTGTACTATGCATCTGTCCTATTGAGTACAACGCGTCTCGCTCTGATTTCCGAAATGAGGGGGCCTGAACCTACAAATCAGGCTTCCTGCTCTAAAGGAGGTCCGCGAGCTTCTTACAGCTGCGTGATAGAGACATGCGTCAATCAGCTGCAGAGCAGTCAAAGCTGACAGCTCCTAGCATTGCACCTTCTTATCAGCCGGGATGTGCAAACTCTGAGTGATTTTATGGCACAGCACGGAAAATTAAAATGTCACAAACGGCTTGGTGTCTTCGGCAAAGGATCCTGCACACCAAAGATTATTTCTCTTTTAATACTGTACCTTGTTATCCTCGGTGTAGACGCGGTATTTACAAGGAGTAATGGGCCCTGCCTAACAGTACTATTAATAAGAGTCAGTCTTTTTTTATAAAATTGCATTTAAATGAACATGTAGAAATTGATGATATATTCTCAGTAAACATCACAACGGGATTACAGAAGTGGGCTCTCTATTATTTAACGGTTCACAGCATTTCCAGTTAAATTTACCAATTTGTGACGACAGTCTTAGGTTTACTGAATGAAATGGTTTTGTTTAAAACGCTTACTAGATGCATGACTCGGCGAAAAAAAAAACTAAGGAAATAAACAGTCGGGTAGCTAGATATACAAGAGGTGTGCTGTCAAGCCTGTCAGACTGTGCTCTAATAATCAGATCAGCCAAAATGCGTCCAAAAATCTATAAAGTAGAATATAAAAGCGAATCATGACGCAATTAAATGAAAATTGAAGCCTAATGCTCAGTAAGACCTGCTTATCTTACAAATTAAGGTGTATCGTGGTACAAAGTCAATCGCTTTTAAAGTGTATTTAATTATGCGTTGCGTTTAGCGATCAATAGCATTTACTCATTCTGGGGAAAAGCTTTCTATGACTGATATCGGTCTTTCAGAATGAGGTAAAGTGACATGGGTGAAAGTGGCTGTAATATCTTGAAAATGTGCCCATAATTTCTAAATATATTCCTGAGAAAGACAGTTTATGTTCTTTTATAGGATATAGATCATTTGTTAAATTCCTTGTATACTGCAGTCATTTGCCTATTCGAAGTTATCTTACTTGATAAATGACCCACAAAGAACTGTATATTATTTATTAATTGAAATGAAAAATAGCAGGCGATGCATTACATCTTCTTACAGATTTCATATATTTAACACCGGTTTAATTACAGACAAACATCAAGACGGTAAACAAACAAATAATAATAAGTGAAGATACGCATTGGGTATGTTTAATTTTTCAGGAGTTCATGACTTTTTTCTGCGGTAGTAGTCCCTTGCTACCCACTGATCGTGTTCTGTGTGCTGCTAGATCGAGTCGTACGTACATACACACACATACAGAGGCATACATCTGTGTGTGTGTGTGTGTGTGTGTGTGTGTGTGTGTGTGTGTTGAATATATGTATATTGAATATACTGAATTCAGTTGACAGATTTGTGCAGTCTATGTCAGATATTTGCTTTAATTGTGCGTATGTCTCTTTCAATTGCAAATGCTAAACATTGTATCTGGCTTTGTAAAAAAAAAATACTCAACAATAACCAGCATGAATAAAATGATCTTGCCTAGCAGCGTTTTAATTATTTCAATAACGGAGAATACTAGTATACTGATATCTTTATCAGTTTGATTTTTTTATTACTGACGCAGACTTCAGTCGTTAAATTTCGACAACTTTTAGCAAGCAATAACATGATAGCTATATCTATAGCTATAACTGTGTGCATACCAGTGCTAAACGTAATATAAAACAGATATAGATACACACACCGCACACACAAGTTAACCATAGGGCGCTTCCAAAGTAAACTATTTCGGCATTATGGTTTCTGTTTTCTGATCATAAATGCTACTTTTTTGGGCAATTTATCGTTTTCTCCTTCAGAAGTATACGGGCCTATTGATCAATGAACTGTTGGGGCCCGTGATAAGTCTGAATAACCTGTTGACTGTTGTTTTCTCTCAGATTCTCAGGAGAAAGATGAAATATATTTTGTTGATAAATAAAACAAAACACATCCATTCTCGCACTCACCGCATTAATAAAGACGGTGGGCATTGTGCGTGACAGGTGATAATGGCTTTCTTGGTCAGACTGCTGTTTACGCGTTTTGTTTTCTTTGAGATTTCTGCTCTTTTGTTTACGGTATCTAATCAAGCGCCTGCAGACGGAGAAGAGGTTTACATGCACTGCTTATCAGGTGACGCTGGAGGGCAGTAGACATGCTTTTAAGGGCAGAGGTACATGGTGAAGTCTTCCTCCATTGTGTTCAATTCTAAGCTATAGGAAAAGAAAAGAACGTGATGCACTGCACCTCCAAGCAGGTTTAACAAAGAGGTTCACGGTTTAACAAAAGCCCACTTACTGCATAACTTTGTGTTCAGCCATGTATCATAGAAACCTACTCTTAAGATCTACCGTTCAGTTTAGTAGCACCTACTCGGATCATTTTCTGAGTTCCACAACTTTTGAACACAGTTAATTACTTTACATAATCCACTTCACTTAACCTCTGGATCAACACAAATTCATAGCCGAGTTGTCTGTGCATCTGACTATATTTAAGAATTTTTTAAAAACAGCTGTAAGCAGTGTAATTCATTTACATTACAACGAATAAATTGGCTACATGTGCTGAATTTCTGAAAAACTAGATAGGAAAAATGAAACCACCCAGGGGATACTCCTCAAAGTAAAAAGAAAATATCCCTCAAGAATCAAAAGGCGGTTTTCCGTCCTCATTTCATAATGCCCCATTTAGCTTGAATGCTTTAAATTCGCTAGTTATTGGAAACTGCTGGTGAAATTACTTACAATATCTCAAATATTTATAATAGTCCTTCAAATTCCTCCCAATGTTCTTTGTGAATATTTGATATAGAGCCGGAGGCAACATACTTCCTAGTTTTTTCTGCACTGCCTGCTTTACTATTTGCTGACATTTACCAAGAAAATGAATAGTATGCAGAAGGGATCACAGGGCTTTGTCTACACAAAACCATATCACTATTTAATATTATAAATTGCTCCCATCAACGGTGATTGGGGACTTTATATTCAGCTTAAGCATATTTTTGGCATTTCAACCTTAATAGCGAGCTGCTCAGAAGTACGCAATTTGCTCAAAAATACACAACAGCATGGGTCATGTAAGCGACTGTGCTGAGATTAAATGTGTTTGCAAGGTAATATGCCACACCTGCCCTCTCTGATAAATATTTTTCTCTATAAAATCCCATGAACTTGGTAGGGTTCTTTAACAGAAGGGGTCTGATTTAGACTCGAACAATAAGTACTGTCAAAGGCCTTGGCTTGCCTATTCTGTACGGTCACAATGCGTTAAAGCTTTTAAAACGCAGAAACGCTCTGTCTGACCTTTGCTAGACAAAAGCCAACTTCCATTCTCCCATCAGAATCTGGACAGGGTCTGGCAGAGTTGCATAAGTTAAAAATAAAAAGAAAAGAGAAGAAAAGGAAAGGAAATGGGCAGGGTGAATTTCTGATGTCCTGTTTTGGAACAACTCAGAATGGGGCCATGAGGCATCTCTCAAGCATACAAAAAGCTGCAGGTCAACAAACCTTAGCTGCAGTGAGCG
Source organism: Protopterus annectens (assembly GCF_019279795.1). Taxonomy (NCBI): domain Eukaryota; kingdom Metazoa; phylum Chordata; order Ceratodontiformes; family Protopteridae; genus Protopterus; species Protopterus annectens. The sequence goes on from NC_056731.1 coordinate 295,111,487, forward strand.
CATTAGAAATATATTTACCTGAATTGTATTTTGCGCCCAGTAAGAAGCAGTATGTGACTTACCTATCCTCACTGATGAACTTGGAGCCACTGAGGGTGGCGGGTATGGATCCAGACCCACCCCTCAACATATAATGGCGCCATTAACTGCAAGCTGGTTCTGGCTGCACAAAAGGGCATACTTATCAAATGTTCCTGATTTCGCAGAATGTCCCTTAGTTTGTTTCATATTTTTGGTATGCTCCTCCTAAAAGTTTTGGTTTTCTAGTAAATCATTGGGGATATCAGTCATGAAATAATGACAGACAGCTGAGTTTCGGACAGCTTATCCTTCAGAAAAATAAATTCTAATGCAGAGCATGTTTCTGACACTTTCTAAGTACATACGAGCAATATTTAAAATCTGTCCTTGATTTTGGGTCGTTGCCCCTCTCCCACCCCAGTATTGTTGGCTTTATCTCTGATTCAGGCTGAGAACTATGCATATCTCTCAAATGTCCCTATTTTGGAGGAATATCCCTATTTCCAGGCCTGGTTTACTCTTGTACATGTACCTGTTTTGGAGTCACGTCCCTATTTTCACGCTTGCTTTACCCTTTCATACAATTTTGTTTTCTGAATCCCCCTCATCACACGTGATTGTTGAAGATGTCTAGTACACAGAAAAGCACACTACATGACCAACATAAGAGATGCACCAATAATTTAAAGAATGAGAATAATCATCTCATGTCTCCCTTTTTCAGAAGGAAAAACAAATGACCTTGTGTGGTAGAATTTTGCAATATAGGTTCATAGGTTCATACTAGGCTATCTGCCCTAGGGCATTTATAAGCCTAGCCAGAATGTGTTTGGCTTTCGCCACCCATTTTAAATTTCATCAACGTCTACAGATTTTACATTGTCTTTTTAGTAATGCGCTTATATTTTTTTCCATCATTTTTTTATTGTCTGTTTTTCATGTATTTCTGCGTAGTATCCTAAGTTCTTATTGGAAGCAAGAAGAGTTATGTGCAATTTGGTATTCAAATTTATTCTAACTAGATGTCCAGATTTTTTGACTGGATGTATTTACTTTTCAAGGGCCTTTGTACTTATTTTCATTGTCTGTAGGTCGATGGATGGAGCTCTGCAAAGAAATAAACAAAAATGTAAATATCAGACTTCGGTTACTTTGAGTTACTACTGATGTAATAATAATAATAATAATAACAATAATAATTTTTAGATACAGAAGTGTTCTTCTCCTGCGAGCATGAGCGCGTATATGTATCAGTTTAAGTAGGTTAATTCTACAGAACAGTCTGAATTAGGTGTCTGTCCCTACCTCCTTAACTTTAAAGAGGATAAATTCAGTTTATGCAGTTAAATGGTTTATCAAGTAATACGATTATTTATGTCTAGACAACTCTCTGACTTTATGCTTATTCTGTCCTTTTCTATCTTCAGCTTTCTTTTCAATTAAATTGCTCAATTATTCAGCAGACTGTATATGTGTGAACACAAAATTAATTCAAATCAGGGATTCCCTCAACAGGATGTAACCTTGAATAATTGGGCCTTCTCTCTCCCTCCTTATCGCTATATATATATATATATATATATATATATATATATATATATATATATATATAAATGTACACACACACACACACACACACACACACACATATATATATATATATATATATATATATATATATAATGACAAGATATGTCATCCTCACACACGACACAGCCTCAAGAAAATAATACAATTGTACAGACCAGGGGACTCAAGAAATGAAATAGGAATGAGAGATGGGAATACAACTGACAGTGGCACACCACATGTGAGCAACACCCAGATAAAAAAAGGCATTTTACCGTTTGTGCCTGACGGCTACTGCTCTCTGGTAAACAGTTTGCGTGTTAGGTATAAAATACAGGGTGATTGTAAATGTTTTTTAAGAGTCATCTGCGTGCTCTAAACATGTGATTTGCCATGTACTAAATCACAGATAATATGGTTTGTGTGTTTCATGCTAGTTTCCATAATTCGGAGTTAAACTTTCCTGATAGGTATCCATAATTTTATTCATGGTCTGCCCTGCGTTGCACTTCTCGAGAAACGGGGAGAACAGTATAAAGGTGGGAATCGGCAAGGCGTATATGGTCTTGTGCCTTATTTGCCTTGTATTTCCCATGATCTTATAATCGCCTCAGTTCAACGGCTATACAGAATTGCACACAACTATAATTGGTTTTCTTATTTATAAGAATAACGCTTATATAAGGGGTCTTTAAGCACAAGTGTAAGGAATAACCACCGAGGACTGCCCAATTAACTCAATAAGACAGAACTACATTGTGGCAAATGAAGACTGAGTCAAAACTGCATTACTGAAACAGACCCTTTACAACTTTCGTTGAAGGTTGGGCGTCGGGCTGGCACCTCGGCACCGTAAAAATCGACTGCCAATCATTAGCGGACCGGAGTTCCGCTGTGGCGAGCTCTAACCGGGAAAAGCAGAAAGAAAAACAACAACCCTTTACAACTTACAAAGGTTTACAAATCGATAAAACTTCTAACATACCCTTACAATTGTTCAGGCGTAACTTCGTTTAAAAGGTCTGCGTCTGCTACTGTACCGGTGTTTTGCCCATAAGAACAGCAAAAGTGTCCTACAAATGATATTATGCTTATGGTACTCACTTGAAATAACATTTCAGTGTGTGCTTTATTTATCTCTGTATAAACGCTAAAAGCTAAACAGACTGATGACTACCGCAGGAAAAGTATATTCGACTGAAGTAATGATTTGTTTACATTAGCTGCCGCACCGCTTGTTTTAAGTAAAATCTCACGTCCTACGTAACACGCAACATAATCACGTGATGCAACAAATATCGAAACATTTAATACCAAAATTGTTCCTTGTGAATATAGAGTGAAAATTATGCCTTATGGCCATAAGACGTAACCATTGTCATTCAACAGGTCTAGCCTCTTAGCACTCTATGAAATGTGTTTGTATTGTAGTTTGCATCTGTTCACTTAACGTGTGCTACTAAAAGGCATTTTACTTCAATTACCTACGACACCCACCTTTTTTTAAATCAACTTTATTTATAACCATCGCCAAACAAATAAACCAAGAACGCAAACACTGGCATATCCAACTATTGACTTTTAGATTTGTTTAAAATATATCATTCAAATATTTATGTTCACAGCAATTGCATTCTATATTAAGCCTTCTATTTTTTTTTGCAATATTTGTTTCCAGTCCTGAAGCTAGGACAAGTAGAAGTTTTCGATCAGTCTTAGTATGGAATCACCGCAGGTGCGGTTTGTAATTTTGCGCGTAACTCTCAACTGTCTGTCCCTGATTCTGAGGAGAACGTGACGTCCTTGATTTTGGTTCAAAGTTTTTCTCTGTCTTCCTTAAAATATGTAATATATATTGCAAAAAATGTGATAGAATACTCAACAAATAGTGATAACCACTAAAGCTGCAGACTTCTTTTACCTTCGAAGATGCTTGTTAATTCAAATCCTCGTATTCTGTCAGTTTTAGGTCAGTAGTTTTCTTAGCATATTAAGTAGTGTCCCTGGTTTAGTGCTTTTGTTTATGATTACGGATACAAGAGGTTAGGAGATACGTTCATATTTGTAGGGTAGGATGGGATGTGCAGGTTGAAGTCAATCATTAATACCTCTCAACCTCTTGACACCACAAATCTGGACAAAAGTCTAAAATATTGGTGGGGGGGGTCTAAGGCTCCAAAATAGGGACAGATTTTAAACACTATTCTTTTAGACTTAGAATGTTGCTGGAATAACAGGATTTGTATTGGCGTTCATTTTCTGATGTATATGAAGTCTGAAACTCAGATGTATGTCATTATTTAATGATTTCAATCCACATTGATTTGCAAGAAACCGCATTTTTATGAGCAATAGACCAACATGTGGGGTAAAAATCTGGACTTTCTACGGAAATCTGGAAAGTTGAGAGGAATGAGTCCATTCAACCCAAACGTTTCTGGTATGTTATAATTTTTGTTTGGAAAATACAAACAATGGTGTAATATAGATAGAAGTTTTATGTAAAACCAACATATTCAACGCATACGTTTCTGCTATTTAGTGTCTCTGCTTCACTGGGAAGAATATAAACCCTCTTGTGTAATGCAGGTTTTCTGTAAAACGATATTTGTTATGAACGAAAACACCTGACACGAGGAAAACGGTGACTGCCACAACTCATTTAATCTAAGACTGGTGCATTCACGTAAGCACTGCCTGCATTTCTGACAAAGGGTTTAGAAACATTATTCAGCACTCCCCCCCTCCCACCCACCCCCCAGCTAAAAGATCACTGAGACTCTTTGACAAACAACACACAACTTTTTTGTTGCACGTATGGCTGCCCATGCAGTTATCTTCTATATTATAGTCAGCTTACAGCTAGCTTTGAATCACGTATTTGTGCATATTTAAAGCTGACAGCATTTTTTTTTCATTAACATGGCTATAAAAAACACAAACTCACAGTAATTCAATGCAGTGGTATACGCCTGTAATGGTATATTATATCTCATTACTTTGTAAACTTTAAGTTATGCCACTTATGTGTACTTGTCAGCGACTGAAAGATTGTATATATTTATTTTAATCAGAACATTCCAGTTTAGTATGAGTGCGTACGTATGTACATAAACGGATAAATATCAGTACAAACATTAACTATTGTATGCATTCCTCAGAACCTCTTAGCAGAAGAAAGCTGGACAACGCTAACAAGAATGAGATGACAATGGCCCCAAAACTGAGGGACAATTTTAAATATAACTGTTATAAACCCAAAAAGTTGCTAAAATAAAATATATTGTGTTAGCATTTTTTGGACAGATATGAAGTCTGAAACTCAGTGGTCTGTCATTATTTAATGACTGCAGTCCTCCATAATTTGGAAGAAAACTGCATATTTTTTTTGAGGAATAGATCAAAAATATGAAGCGAAAAATCTGGACATTCTGTTGTATATGTAAATAATTCAATTGTAATGATATATTTTATATGTGGATATGGAAAACCTAATAGTCGAAATGATATTTCCTTGGACGTCTGCAGCGTTGACAAGTGCAGTTACGTGGTCTAACTCAAAATGTTTACAAAATAATGAGCTATATTATACCATTACAGGAAAATTATATACCACTGCATTTAAATAGCAGGTGTGTGCCATACCTTTCAACCGCTTAGCACAATAAATCTGGACAAAGCCAAAATAATGGGAGGGCAAAGCCCCCAAAATAGGGACACATTTTAAATATTCTTCTTAGAAACTTAGAAAGTTGCTAAAATCATTTTTTTTGTGTGTAACCATGTATTTTCTGAAATATATGAAGTCAGAAGCTCAAATGTCTGTCATCAATTGTATTCAATCTTCACCAATTTGCCAGAAAACCACTCATTTTAGGAGGAACAAACTACAACTATGAGGCAAAAATCTGGACAGTTGAGAGGTGTGTGTGTGTTTAACTAGAACTATCATAGAAGATATAAATGAAATTACTGAAAAAAAATTAATTAACTAATTAATTAATTAATTTAACGAGTGTAACCCTTCAAGGCTTTATTTAACCATAAGGTGTTTCAAATGTGGTTTAAACCACATATCCCAAGTCTTCTTTAGCACTCGTACTTAGTGTTGAGTGTGGACAAAGAACTGCGTTTTTGCTGTTCTAGTTTTACCACTTTTTCAAATGACCGAAATGGGCATTTCTTTTAGTGAAAGATGCAATTTCGCAAGACAAAGCATACCCCAGTCAAAGCAAAGGGCTGGACTTCTCGTTATTAGCAAAACAAAAAGCTTCATCTTGTGGAAATTGCCATTTGTGTGTTTCATACCATATTAAGGTATTTCAATTACAAAAAAATGTTTTATGCAACTATTACAAGAACCTTTCAAAATAAACACACACACAGATATCTATCTATCTATCTATCTATCTATCTATCTATCTATATTATATTATATATATCTAGCTATATCTATTTATCTATCTATATAGATATATAGATAGATATATAGATACACATAGTCACACAACCGCACTGTCTTTAAATCTCAGGACATTTGACATTTTTCAGGACGCAATTGCCGAAATAGGGACTTTCCTGCTTAAAAAGGGACAAGCCCTAAGTTATTGAAGTGTTTGACCTAAACAGGTAATTTGTTTTAATCTTGACATTTACTCGAGACAAGTTAACAGTGAAGTGCTACTGAACAAACAAAACACACGCACGCACACACGCGAGTGCATCCGCTTATGCAAGTCCTTATCTGTCCTACATCTTCTTACGATTTCAGCCTGTATGTTAGATTTCTAGTCATACCTCTCAAGTGTACCTCATTTCGAGGAAGGTTCCTCATTTGGGGTCTTAAAAAGTTCATGTTCCTCGAAGTCCCACATTAAAAGGGTATGTCACACATTCAGTGTTAACAATATTTTAACTGATACCTTCTTCCGGCTTCTCCCAGTTAGGGGTCGCCACAGCGGATCACCAGTCCGCTCATGATTGGCAGAGGAGTTTCACAGCGTCGAGTTGCCAGCCCGGCGCCCAACCTTCCACAGAGGGCACATAGGCACTCACACCTAGGGCCAATTTACCAATTTAGAGTGTCCAACCCACCTACTGCATATCTTTGGTATGTGGGAGGAAACCGGAGGAAACCCACGCGACCACAGGGTGGGCATGCAGACTCCGCACAAAAGGCACCCCAGCCAAGGATCGAACTGGAGAACCTCTTGCTGTGAGGCGACAACGCTAACCACTGCACCACCGTGGCCGCCCGATATTTTAACTGATACCAATGGTAAATAAAACTGCATCTTATCATTTTATTAAAATATATATTCTATAAGTAAAAATATCACATTGTAGTAATCCTATGAGCTTCCTAGTTGAAGTTGTTAGTAAGCCATTAGTAAGTGTTCCGCATTTTGCACGTTTGTTCCACATTATGAGAGACGGTGTTCCTCATTTTGGAAATGGAAGATTGAGAGGTATATTTCTAGTCTGTAGACAGTTGCCTAAACTATTACCACGAAAATTAAACATATGCATAGCATCTTAGGAAATACAAGGTAATTGAGTAATAAAACTATTTGCGCATTGCCAGTACCCACCGTCACGCGGTACCCTCTTCTCAGAAAGGTCAAAGCAGGTTAGTCCCGGAATCATATCACTCAACTGTCCCTGATTTCCAGGGATGTCCCTGATTTTGACTCCAAAATATAGCTCTGTCCCTCTCAATCCCTCCTAAAACTGTTGAGTCTTGTTGGTGAATTATACCCAATACAAAATTGCAGTGAATAAAAGTTATAGATTTCTTTTATTTCACAAAATGTATAGTAATTAACATTCTTTTAGTTTGCCAATGTCTCAAGTTAATAGTATTAATATTTTAAAAATGTCCCTAATTGTCCTTGATTTTTTTCTGGGTTTGTCCCTGATCCTGTTGAAATGATGTCCCTGGTTATTTGAGAGCTATGCCCGGAATAAATGTATGGGCACCAATATAATTATCCATGTTTAATATGAAGAATGCTGACGCTTTGTTTAACCTGCAGTGGAATTTTATTCCATACGTGGGGTAGGTAGGAAGGCGTGGGGTAATACATTTGTCTTCCAGGCGCATTTAATTTTTGTCCCGGTGAAAATTTAAATTCCTAACTGTGGTATTCGCGAGATATTTGACTCGGAAAGATAAGAGGAGTTCAATGAGGATGGGATCACTAATGACGCAGAACTCAAGGCACAGATTACTCACAAGAGTTTATAAAAAAATCCAGTAAAGAGATAGCTTATCAAAACCTTTCCTGGCCGCTCGGATACTTTAGGCTAACAATCACCTCTGGAGCTTTTCCAGCTGCTTGATAGGTGTACACATGCGAACACGCGCGCGCGCAAATACACACACACACGCACGCACGCACGCACACACTCACTCACTGACGGTAAATGCACAATACACCTCATAAGAAAACAACCTGAACATCAATTTAGGATAAAATAAGAATCCCTAATAACTGAGTTGTGGGTTTGCTCAGCCTATAAAACAAGAGGCCAACAAGCATATATCGTGCCTGTGAGTTCAAATCCACGTAGGGGATAGCTCTCATTAAACTAAAGTTGGGGGTTGGTATATTGGTTAAGTACAGGATTTGATTCTCACCTTTGAAAGGGAAATGGACTTGGCTTAAAATGGCCCATAATCGCAGTTAGCTTAGTACTTACCAATGAACAGTTAGCTTCTTCCATTGCTAGTAGAACGTGATGCATACTACTCAGAAACACAAGTTTGAAAACTGAACATGAGTAAAATATAAGCATATTATCGATGACACAGATTATAATCTGTAAACTTTAATGAATAGTATTGCAAAAATATACCTCATTTATTTTTGTTTCTGAAACCGGAGACGCAGCATGTTGGTCCTCTGCATTTAAACTATTGGTGCCATTTTGGACATGTCTGGTTTAATTTGTTCTAAACAGCTTAAAAAATGTATGGGAGGGGGTAAATTAAGCGTGAAAAATGAACGCACCCCCCCAAAAATTGATACATTATGTGAAGGAGCAAATCGTGCCTGAAAATATGAATGTGCCAACAAAATAGAGACAGTTGAGACGTCTGCCGGCACACTATTTACATTTTGGAGGTATTTCCCTATTTTGAAGCTTGATTTGCTCCCTCACATAATTCTCTAAATCACCCTCATCATACATGATTTTGAAGCTGTCTAGTACACAGGAAACCGCACTTCATGGCCGACATACCAGTGATTTAAGGAAAGGGGCACACTCTCCTTTACAGAGGCAAAAATAAATGGCCTTGTGTGGTAGAATTTCGTAATGCAGTTCACTAAAGTCTACATATTTTCACACTGTCTCTGATAATGCGCTTATTGTAATGTACTACCATTTTTATCACATTATGTTTGTTTAAATGTGCTACTGAGTAGTATCCCACATACCTACTGGAAGCAGGAAGACTTTCGCTTTGATATTCAAATGTTATATGAACTAGATATTTGCATTTTTGGATGGGTGTACCTACCTTTCAAGAGTCTTTGTACCTATTTTCAATGTCTGTAGGTTGAGAACTTTGGCTATTAGACTTGCACTCTGTGGGGCCATTGATGCACCTAGCCTAAATTCCTAACTGTCGCCCAAGCACTGTCTAGTTAAGTGATTTTTCTTAAGGTCACATAACAGGCAAATGGGGGCTTTGGGAATCAACCTATCTGACACTGAAACTGTACTTCAAAGCATTGATTCTTTAGGACAGCTGCCAGACAATTTGTCTTGTTGCGATTTTTTTCAACATTCTTATAGACTAACTTTTTCCTATAATTGTCTTTTTAACTTACCTTAATTGGATTATGACGTAAAATTGGAGCTATGTGGATCGATTATGCTTACGATATTTAAACGTTTATTTCACAGTTTACTCTGTGTGTGTGTGTGTGTGTGTGTGTGTGTGTGTGTGTGTGTGTGTGTGTGAATGTGTGTACAGATGGAGAAAGAGAGAGAAAGAGAGCGGATATACTATATATGTCCATCCATCTATCCATCCACCCATCCACAACCCCTTTTTCCAATTTTGCACATGGGATCAGGATGTCACTCCAATAGTTACGATCATCTAGTGCCAAGGTTGACACTGCCAGTGTATGTATATCTATCTGTCTATATTCACAAAGGCTGAATAATATGATATGTCTTATGAAGAAAGGACTTTACCTCCATGATAAAAAGGAAATGACTCACTCTTTGCCAGGTGGAGATGATAAATAAAGTTAATCTGATTTTTTGAGTTGGGAAGTATTGCAATGCTGAAAAAATTCGTACTCTGTTAAGTTTTAACTCCTGCCCTTTCCTGAATGTTTGGCTTGTTCTTCAGCCACTATCAAATGTTCTTAATTTCGCCTTAGGCTGTTGCTCACGACCACCGCGGGTTAGAGTCATTAAATAACAACAAACCCTACAAGTACACATTTCTAAACCTTGGCAAAAGTAAATTCTATTGCCATTATAACTGAATATTGCCAGCATTTGGAAACTGCTCCTTAATCAAAGACTTTCACACTGACTGCTTTTGATTTTCTCCCAGATTTTGTCCCAGATTCTTGTACGTCCAACAGCAGGTAATTTGAACTTGACAGAGTTACCCCAGGATTGCAGAATCACTTTACTTCCGCTTCTTTTAATGTGTAAATTACTCTTAGACCGCAATTGTAAGTAGTGTGTGTGTGTTGGGAAGTGGATAGACCAGGTAGGTCAAACGGTATTTCAGAAGTCTAATTTTACGTCATCACACTGGAATGACACAAAACGAATACCCCCCCCCCCAAATAGGTTGTAGCCAGAAACTTACATTTTGTACTCGGTGTTGTTGCTCGTAGCCTCAACCTGTAATTTAAAGATGTACTCAACTCTCAAAATGCTACCCCAAGAAATATAGGAAGGGGGCACGTACGTTCAATTTAAACTATTATCATTTATACCCATAAACTATTTTTAGAGAAATATTCCTTTTACACAAACATTCAATTCTATAAATATTCATGAACACAGTTTTAAATATTCTGTGGTTTTTAAGTGTTGAAGTTTCAAAGAAATTATCAAAAAAAATGTACTCATTTGAGTACACTGAGTACGCCTAGCTACGCCATGGACCACAAGCTTCCTCAATCACATTTTTTCTCGCTTTTTAAAATATTTAATTAAACAGCAAGGTAAAGAAAGTAAGTCACATGTAATTAGCAACAAAAGTAATGCACAACTTGGCTAGAGTACGTCATAGCATATGTAAGTACCGTCAAAGAGCTAAATGTTGGAAGTTTAGTTTGATGTGCTCTAAAAGGCAGTTAATTCATCTAAGGCATACTTAAACTGGTCACGGTACTACAATAATCCCTCCAGGAGTTTCAGCGTTTTATTTTGATTAGAAACCAATAGTAACACATTAGTTTAAATAATCTTGCTTTTCAACTTCCGCTGCGTTTCCCCTTGTTCTTGGATTTTGTGTTCTTGTATAGTGCATATTCTGATCACATCCGTTTTCATTTCAGAAATATTAAAGTTTAAGCATTAGCAATAGCTTTTTACTTGCTTCAACCTAATTTGCGTTAATATTAAAAGTGTCACAAGGCTATCTTTAATACTGCTCTGCAGTCTATCTACCCCCACCCCCACCCATTGGGCTGGCGTAAGTGCAAAGGTAAGTATCGTCTGGTACTAGATACAAATAATCTGTTTACCTAAAGCTCAGGTTGTCACCATAACTCTCGTATGTCCAGACTTTTGCAGAATGTCCAGCATTTTGCTTTCCATTTTTTATCTGTTCCGCCTAAAAGTTGTTTTTTTCTGGCAAATCAGGGAGGATTGCAGTCGTTATAAATAATATCAGACGTTTCTATTTCGGTCTTTAGTATCTTTCAGAAAATGCACGCCAATGCAAACCTGTTATTCTAGCAATTGTCTAAGCTTATAAGTGCAGCATTTAAACCTTGCCCCTCGACTGTGGACTTATGTTCTTCCACAATTATTTTGGCTTCGTTCGTCCAGAATTCTAAAGATGTTGAAAAGTATAGCTGTCACTTTTCAGGTAGCAACACTGGACCATTTCCTACTAAAATGTGAGATTCTACAGAAGTCACACAAATTTCATATTAACAAAATTAAGAATCTCTGTTGTAGAATCTTATTGTTGCTGTTATTTTATATAACGTTATCACGTTAAAGTGTTTTGAGTATTGCACCCCAGTTTTCTGCTTTTCAAAGAAGCAAACGTATTGTTATCCTAAAACATCATCAGCACGTTTACCACTTTTCCTGTTTCCTCACTATAGGATACGTTTGAAAAGTAAGATTATCGTGGGAAATAAGGGTCACCAGTATTAGATGACATAGTGATTACGGCAAATAGAATGCTGATGTCATGTTTCAATAAAGCAAATATTCTCAATGTTTGTAACTGTTGCTATCATACAGTGCACATTCTTTTCCTGCTTGTTACTGCAATGACTATTTTTAATTAAAGCACAACATGCATTATGGGAGATGGTGATAATTATGCTCATGTTCAAAACCGCAGACATAAATGATTATTGCCAATTTGTTTATTTTAATGTTATTGTATTTCTATTTTATTCTATATTATTCTATATTATTACATTTGAATTAAATTAATTTTTTCTCTTCTTTTACATTTTAATATTCTTCATAAGTATTTGTAATCCTCTCTTTTACATTGTGATAACACTCTTTTTAATTTCTTTGTGCTATTTTTGGAGCTTTTCTTCCCGGGCCTCTACTGAAAATGGAAATATATCCAGTTAGACTAGCCCGGTAAACAAATGTAAAATAAATTAACTAACTAACTAGCTAACTAACTAAATATTGGAATTGTCAGGTGGTTACCATGGGATTGTTAGGTTTCATACAAAACATTATCACGACTCTTGAAAGACACACATAGTTTATTTTCCCATTTTCCTTCATTTTTCCAGAGACCGCATTATGCTGGGGGGGGGGGGGGGGCAGAGTACAGAATTCTGGACGGGACGGCAGTTCATCACTTAATGTGCACGCGCACACACCCTCTCCCACCACCACATATAAATACAAGCAGTTTGGATGATCATCAATTACAGCGTATCATTAGGATTTTGGGAAGAAGAAAAAAAAAATCGAACATCCGTTGAAAACCCGCTTGGCCTCAACCATGCTAGGAAAATTCTGCACAGAATGCATTCCAGCTTGACTTTGAATGAAAATCCAGACAGTCTAAGATATTTCTTTATACCATTTTAATTACTGTACTATCTTAAAGCAAAACGTCATCGACTCAAGAGAAACGAAATAACTTTGGTCAGTAGTTGTATTTATTATGTTCTATATTGTCTTCTCAAGGTGCGTTGAGGGGTGGACTAAGTCTCTTTTCAGGAGTACACATTATTTTTCAAGGTCTCGTACTCCGAAATCAGTGAAAACAATTAAAACAAACAAACCATCTACTTGTCAATTTCTTCTGGCTGCAGGAAAATAATGTTTCCAAAGATTAATTTCCAAATGTTCTGTTGAAACCAGCAAAGAATAAAAATCCTGTTTACATGCAGTCTATTTAGAAGCAGCTGTGACTTTGTATATCGCAGCAAATTACTCACTTGGCGAATGAATATCAGTCATACAGCCAACTAACTGATCAATCATCTTCTACACTGTGGCATAAATTCATGATTTAATAATTATTAATATGCATGCAAACTTCAAATATTAGTGCAAAAAGCTATTTCTTTGCACGCAGTTGTGCAATATTATCATCAGCTGTTCTATAAGTCTTAATGCAGTGCCATGTTTGAACAAACTGATACTATTAGAATTTCAGATATTTTTAATAAGAGTTTTCAAACCCATTGCATCCATATAAACATCAGAATGGTTCCCTAGCTAAACTGATGCTACCTGGAGACAGAGCAGAGACTTCTAAAAATCGATACCTGAGTACAAGTACAGCACTACTGGACATGTATCAATTACCAGACACCCACACTGCTTGGTGAAGAGCTTGTCCTGAACAGGAACCTAGCTATTTCCATTTCCTGCCTGCGTCTCTATGTTTTGTGCTCACTGAACACACACCAGGAGGAACAGGTTCAGCTGCCCCTCTTCAGTCCCAGTATCCACCATTCAGACTTCTCAACAGTCCAGATTTTTGCGAATGTCCAGATTTTTGCCTCATATTTTTGGTCTGTTCCTTATGAAATGTATGATTTTCTAGCAAATCACTGAGGGCTGAAGTCACTAAATAATGGCATACATTTGATTTTTGGACTTCATATCCTTGAGAAAATAGACAATATCACAGATCTTGCATTCTAGCAACTTTCTGTGTTTATAAGAGTAATATTTAAAATATGTCCCAATTTGTGGGTCTTTGTACTCCCATTATTTTAGGCTTTGCCCAGATGTCTTGTGCTAAGAGATTGAGAAGTATGCCTCTATTGGATTACGTGGGTAATAGGATTGCCATAGTGACCAGACCAGGTAACTATGCAACCTCAGTAACTTTTATAAGCTATTATCTTGATATTTGATGTGTATTAGAAATTTCCCCATCTCACAAATAAGATTTATTTACATTGTTGTTGTTGTTGTTGTGGAATGCCTGCCTGGTTAAAGCTCATTTAGAGTAAAAAACAGGGAAAACAGCTGCAAAAATTATATGTAGTATAAATGAAACTGTAACTGCAGAACACAGCAAAAACTATTGAAAAAAAAAAGAAAAACAACAACAAATAAAAAGTCAGAAGAATCAAAAATAATCCAATGATGCACTCTGGAGCTGTTCACATGGTAGGTGATAAGAACCATCCATACAACAAAGACAATATGCTAAAATGACACTATACATAACTCTTATTGTGAAAGGAAGTGGTAAATGTGTGAGACTACATTCACTACTTAAACATAACAAGATGCTAGGAAGAGTTAATGCAGTGTGACCTAGTATCTAGATAAGGGGAGCCTTAGAAGGTAAAAGTAATGTAGCTTAGAAAGGCAACAATATACTGAAATAGGAAGCAGGTAAACTATAAGCATAGTAAGATACAGACCTTAAAGGTTAGAACGTGACAGTTTCAATTGCAATTGGTTTAGATCTTGATTCCTGTGTTCTACTGACTGCTTTTTTGGCAGCCAGTAGCATTACACTTAGAAAGGCCTTACTGTGTCTAGGCAGTTCAGATCCCGTGTCACAGCTGAAAAAATAATTTCCTTAGTTACATCAGTTTGATCCTCTAATATTTCTGACAAAGTACTCTGTAGGTTATTTTTAAAACCTACCAACTCCTTACAGTCTTCAAAACACGTTACCAGTTAACCTTTCTCTTTCCATTCACATCTCAATCATTTGCTGTCTACCTATGGAAACATTTTCTGAAGTGTACTTGGGATATAACAATAGTTATGCAATCACTTCTAAGCAAAGAATCCTAAATTGTATGGACTTTGTTGTATGCTTGAGAGCTGTGCAGATGTTCTCCTATTGTATCTTTGCAAATTGCCTTTCCAGTCACTCTTCCCAATATTTTCTAACCTCCTCTGATTGATTTTTATAGTTATCATGCAATATAGTTTATATACTCTACAAATTGTCCCCTTTTGAACCACAGCTTCTGTTCTAATTCAACTAAAAACTACACCACTGCTAGCCTTTCACTTAGCACTGGCATATTCCTCTCTCTTTATCTATACTTCGATATTAATCTCTGGTAGGGAAGGCATTCTCTTGCCATCAGTCCACACTTCCTTTCGGCCTCATCCTACTCTGTTGGCTTTCCCTCTTTAGTTATTTGTTCCCAATACCTTGGCTGCTTTGCCAATTTTCTCTAACAAATTCCAGCTGCCTCTAGCATATTACCTATATCCCTACTTGCAGTCATTCCTATTGACAAAAATTTCATTTCTACATTCCCATGTTGACTTAGTGAGTAGAAAACTTTCTTGTACTTTATGAATATAATATTCTGTATGGTTATTGTTAGTCTCTTTAAGAACCTGTAGTCTAAAGTCCTACCTCTCCTTATTTCTCAGACTTGTACCTGTTTTATCATCATCCATTTCCACTATGCTTTGTAATCTTCTGTTTGAGTTATGTATGTGGGCACTAACCACATAGGTCTAAATTATCCCTTCAAATCAGGCAATCCTAATTCAGCTTGTTCTATGGAGTGAGTCAACTTATCCCACATAACTCTTGCCCTCTTTCCTTGCCCTCTCTTTATTGTAAGGTCTGTAAGGGCAATTATAATTGGGTTCAATATCTCAGAATGCTAACATGAGGCACATAATAATGATAGAGTGTTAGACTGTGTAAATTGTGCAACATGAGACTTTTATTATGTTTATATAGTGCAGCAACTTAAAATTAGAAAGGCTTGGACATTTAAATTTAAATTAAAAATTTAATAAAAAATTAACAGTTTTAATTAAAAAATTAAATTTAAATTATGGACATTTAAATAAATCTAACAACCACTGTTTAGGAATAGTTTTACCACTGTAAATATTTTGTAACCATGCATGTATTTTTATATTTGCCTCAGTATATTTGGATTGATAAATCTAAGTTTGATCTATTTCCTTAATGCAGTATTACAAACTATTGCAATCATGTTAACTGGCATAAATATATTTAAATTGAACAATGCTTCAAAAGCATCAGTTATCTTCTCCTTTATTGACTTATCCATTTAATAAAACTGACACAATCATTTTCATGATTTTAATTCCTTTCAATATTATGTATATGATGTGAAGTATTACGGAAGGTCCAATGAAGTGTCGTGTTATTGCTGGTGTACAACAATGCAGTATATGACAGCTAGCCAGACACACAACAATGCAGACCTCTCAACTCCAAGTCAAAGGGAACAGATAGGACTTTGTATTAATTTCTAACAATCCCATCTTCTCCATATGATTGACTACTTAACCACAGTCCCTTGAAACTTAGCAATCAGAGGATATTTGTAGAATTCCCAAATTGTGCTCCTTCAATCATCTAGGGAAGATCATCTGCCTTCTTTCTTATTATAACCTACTGTGATATGGGGGTTATAAGTCATACCTCAATGTAAATTGTGGTCATCCTGATCATTGGTTATACCATTTATAAAGTACACAAAAATTTATGGATCTGTCTTTGAAATATCATGAGTTGACCAACCCACTTCATTACTGCTGTCCATAAAAACTGGAGTTTTGGGTAACTGACCAAGACACTGACAATACTGAGGTTTGATTCTCTGTGCTTCACCCAATATTGAGAATTGCCCAGCAACTTCCAACTTAGTCTAGTAGGCAAAGGAGAACAATTATTGAATATTTACCACATGGAGTCTCTCATTCATGTGACCTAAAATTATGGGATACCATAGGCTAGCACCCCAGGTTTCTAGGTCATATGTGAGCTAATTTTCTTCTTTTCTCTCAGTGGAACTAATTTCTGTGACTATGTATTTTAATGTGACCTTATACAATGCATTTATAAGAAAGAGCCCTGAGCCCTTTTTCCAGCAAGCATAGAAAAAATGATAAAGATGATTGAAGAGGGGAAAGCAGTCACATTTAAAATTGAAACTTTTCTTCTTATTTTTATTTATTTTTATTTATTTATTTATTTACTTATTTATTTATTTATTTTACATTTATTTACCGGGATAGTCTGACTGGACACAGGTCCATTTACATTGGAGGCCTGGGGAGAAAAGCTCCACAATTAGGTTAACATCAACATGGTAATACAAGCAATCATATAACAGTGATAACTGAGCTAAGTACAGACATAAAAAGTCTCATACAATCCAGTCTAAACGATAAACAATACATCAACAGTAAGTGAGTAAATTTACAAAGATAGAGAGTCTCATACATCAAAGTTTTAATATTGATTAGTGAGATAGTATAAAATAATAAAAATATGATTAGACATGACATATTATGCAATTTCAAGTTGTCAGTAAGATACCTAACTGTCATTATTATTAAAGTGATTTCAAATTTTTTTTGATCCAGAGAGTGGAGTTCATTCCCTAGTATAATACCATAACATCCTAAGCAGCCCTATTACATATTTTGACATGGAATAACCAAGTCCATTAAATTTATTGGAACCTGAAGTGACATTATATATGAATTAGCACTAATCCAAAACAGATGCTTTAATGTTTATTTCAGTTTTATAAGTAAGGCTTGGGAAATTGTATAGATAGATTTTGCATAGGATATAAGACCATGAGTAATCAATGCTGTTAAATCAATCAAAACTACTTTGTTGCCCAACAATATGCCCACTGTTATTTAAGTCATGAGTATGACCACACAGATAATGTAAAATTATTTAAAAAAATGGGAAAAGACATTCCCTGGGATTCAGTAAGGTTCTGTGCAGGAATAGCTTATTCCTGCATGGAAACGACTGTTTAAGAGCAGCACGGCAGCGCGCCATGCATAGTTATGAAGGCATGCTGCCTCTGCTCCTAAACAAACATGGGGCATGGGTGAGTGCAGGGGGATGTGTCTGAGAGCACAGCTCTCACAATATGCATGCCCCTGCACTCAAGAATTGCTGTTTGGCAATTACAATGAGCGAGAATGCTCATAGGGGGCTGCATACCTCTCAACTGTACAGATCTTCACAGAATGTCCAGATGTTTTGCTCATACTTTTGGCCTGTATCTCATTTGTCCTAGAAAATCACTGGGATGATCTCAGGATTGAAGTAATTAAATAATGGCATACATTTGAATTTCAAACACCAAATCCTTCAGAAAAGTTTGATTAAAACAAATCCTGTTATGCTAGCAACTTACTTAAGTTTATAAGAGCAATATTTAAAATATGTCCCTAGTTGTACCTCATTTTGTCAAGCTTTGTCCAGATATTTTGCATGAAGAGGTTGAGAGGTATAGGGGGGTTGCTAGGATGTCTGCCAAATGTGCAGATGCATGCAGAAATCCACAGCAATAAGTGAAACCTGTCCCTTCCTAGAGAAAATAACATTAGAATTTTTTTTAATCAAGCAGATTAAATTTATCCGTAGGTGCACGGGTTTGCTCATTGCTTAGCTACACATACTGTAGCTTAAATAGCACAAGAAGATAAATAGGAAGATACATTCAATTGAAGCAGTACTGCAATAGTGTAGTGGTCAGAGCATTTACTTTGCGAGCAGTCATTCCTGGTTTGATCTTCACTGTATTAAATTCCATTTTCCACGTGAAAGCAATTTATGGACATTTTTTTGCTGTATAACCTACTAAATAACATATATTTGTGAACTGCAGTACTGCATTAAGTGCAGATGTGAGGTGTCATTGTAATAATGCGGTAAAATCCACAGAAAAACAGAAGTTCCCCATACAGTATACATACATATGAATCAGGGATACTAAACAAAGTTATAACGTGTAATGAATGATAAATCCAAGCCATACAGCAAATAGTATAAATATGTATATCGTGTCCAAATCTACCACTTTCCCAAGATCCATGTTTCATTTCTTTCTAAATTAGTATGGGGGTAAACAGGGGTAAGCACTTTTAAGCAGTAGTAAGTGGGTTTAATCCTGTGTGCGTGTGGGTAAGCAATGCACACACAGGTTAAGCAATTTTGAAGCTAACTCTCTGTAAGCATATTTAACCAGAAATTAGCATTGCTTACCATCACACAAATACATGCAAACCCACTTACAACTGCTTGAAAGTGCCTTAATCACTCTGTATCCAACAGCCCCTGTTCTGTCCAACAACAAAATAAACAGCCCTTGCAGGTCTTGAACCCAAGACCTTGTACATTATAGTCACAGCAGTTAACCAGTAAGCCATCACTGTACATAAAATTGAGGTATACCCAAACAGATCCTCACTACAGCAAAATCACAATTAATATGTGAAAGGAATCTATAAACAGTTTTATGTTGTATAACCTACTACATAACATATATATGTAAAGTGGAGTACTGCATTAAGTCCAGATGTGAGGTGTCATTGTAATAACGTGGTGAAATTCCCCGATAAACACAAGTACCCCATACAGTGTATGTACACATGAATCACTGATACTAAACAAAAATATAACATGTAATGAATGATAAATCAATGACAAACAGCAAATAGTGTGCAAATTAAAAAATAAGCAATGCTAAGCATTGCACACCTCTGCTTAGTAGGTGTAAGAAATGCATAGCTTAGCTATTTTGATTTGCCCATTGGTATACCTCTTTAAGCAATGCCAACTTTAGGTAAGCAGGTTTGCCCATAGCTTAGCATTTTGAAAACTGTCCAATCACAGCAAAGTGCGAGAAATTGGCCCTATTTAAACCCCACAGGCGGGAATACATCTCATAACTGGTTGCAGCTTCCTCCTGTAGGCACAATGGCTGGTGTCAGAGAAGGATTGCACTTCTGAGTGAAGTGCTGGGACATCCAGGAGTCCAAGGTCATGGCAGTACTCCTGGTAAAAGACCATGAAGAGAGACTGCTGCAGGGCCAGTACCAGGGTTCCCAATATAAAGCGGAAGCCTGGGACCATCTCACCCGTGACCTCACCAGCACCACTTGCATCCCTTGAACTGGTGAGCAGGTCAGACATCACTATGCTGACCTGAAACGGAGGAAGAGGGAGTTCTTGGATCAGTGGATCCAAGAAGCTAGGCAGGGTGATGTCCCAGCAGTGTGTAAGTACTAATCCTACTACCTGTTTAATAGTTGCCAGCTCATGTATATTATGGATAGGTATGGCTAAATATTCCTCTTATGTCTTTGACAGCAGCAGCAGGGTGGGCTGTGAATCAGGAAGCCCATGCCTGTAGGCTGCAGAGGCTGAGTTGCGTGGCAGGTTAGTAATAATCTTGCATGTACTGTCATAAGAAATAAATCTAAATGTAGTAGAAAGTTAATTGCCAGTATAAAACCTGTATTGTGTATGGGATGTACTGCATAAACCAGACAATATGGCAGGAAGAGTCTCATATAGGTTGTATATAAATAAAAGGGTAACAGCCTGGCAATAAAGGTTTAACTCCTGGACTGCTTGCGTTTACTCTTGTATCATATGGTAATGTAGTGTTGCATTCTCTTAATAGTACTGTTGCTTTAAGCACTGTTAGCCACACTGTGCTACATAAATAAAATGTGTAGGAATGTCTGTATATGACTGTTGTAATCACAAGGTCATATTGTAAAACTGAGGGAGACTTAGACAGAAAACAGTGAAAATATACACAAAAAATCCAAATAGCACACTCAACTGAGATGTAAACTGTTGTATTTTTAGCACACACAGCCATGGTTTGAATCCTGGGAGTGGTTGTAAGCTGTATGCAGAATCATACCCCTCAACTGTACAGATTTTGTCAGAAAGTTCAGATAATTGGCTTACATTTCCTGCCTGTCACCCTGTCCCCCTGGCAACTCAGTGGGATGATCCCAGAAGTTTAGGCAGTAAATAATGACATACAACTGATTGTCAGACATCATGACCGTCAGAAATATATCTATAAGAACAAATCTGTCACTCTAGCAACTCACCAAAATGTTATGACAGCAATATGTAAAGTATGTCCCATCTCTACCCCCATGTTGTGAAGCTATGACCAGAGTGTGTGCAGTAATAGAGTGAGACACATGTGCACAATAATAACGTGGAATCTGGTAATATGTGTGGCAACATTCAGGTAGTGTTAACAAACATTCCCTCCACAGGTCTGTCAGATAAGAAAACTGTGCCTGGAAATAAAAGATTGAAATCCTGGACTGGTAGTGTTTAGTCTGGTATTGTATGGCATTGTTAGTGTTGCAGTTTCTCTGAATAATAATGTATTACTCATCACTGTCATCCACACTGTGCTACATAATAAAACTGTCTAGGAATCTCTATATAAGAGTGTTGTAATTACAAGGTCAGATTGTAAAACCACTGGAGACTTATAGATAGAAATCAGTAAAGAGATACACAGCAATATCTAAATAGCACACTCAACTGTGATGTACACTGTTTTATTTTTAGTAGACACAGCCATGGTTCAAATCCTGGGAGTGGTAGTAAGCTGTATGCAGAATCATACCCCTCAACTGTACAGATTTGTTCAGAATGTCCAGATAATTGGCCCATATCTGCTGCCTGTTACCCTGACCCCCTGGCAAATCAGTGTGGTGATCTCTGATATTTAGGCAGCATTTAATGACATATAACTGATTGTCAGACCTGTAAATATTCAGAAAAATGTATATGAAAACAAACTTGTCATTGTAGCAACTCACCAAAGGTTTATGAGGCAATTGTCAAAATATGTCCCAGTTTCACCTGCATGTTGTCAAGACTTGCCCAGAGTGTGTGCAATAAGAGTTTGAGAGGTATGTGCATAACATCAACCTGGAATCTGAGAATATGCATAGAAACAGGTAGTGTTAACAAACAATACCTCCACAGGTATATCAGGTAAGAGGTGTATACTGCAGGTAAAACACAATTCACGTATATAGTTATCTACAAACATACCACTGTCCAAACTAAGGCCATAGGGTAGTGTAATAATGCCTGTAAGGTACAGATTGCAGCACTGACTAAGAAAGTATTGAGAACTACAGGGATATACAAGTTGTTTATTGACATCTCACCCCCCCACCACATGTGCAACAATAATCTAAATACACAACTCAATGGGAATGTGTACAATTAAATCTACTGTTTGGACATATGTCCTATTGTTTGACAAATATTGAAATTTGTTTCTATGCAGGTGACATGTTGAAGTACTCACACATTGGTGGCATGTTGCCATCAGTGTACCTGCATGCTGTTGTAATGGCCACTGTGGTTCCATATATGCATGTGTTCTGTTTGCTATGCAACTGTTCCATATCTGGTGTTTTGGGTTAATGGGAATATCTATGTATGCTGTTATACCTAATCCTGGAATGTGTTGACTATTACTAACCCACATATGTTTTAAAACTGAAACACCATAGCACGTTTGGGAAGGCCAGTCCCAGCGAACCCACCTCTCCCACCTCATCTGGCCATGGCACTGGGCACCAGCACATCTGGGGCCCACCTTGGGACTTCCTTGTTCGCTGGTCCTGCACCACCTTTTGGTGGAACTGCCTCAGGGGATGGGGCCTGCCCCCCCAGGAGCGGGCGCTGACAGGAAAAAGTCACCATCGTCAGGTTGGGGTCTGGTGCATAGCGAGCTCTGCACGGAGTGTGGAGATCAGCTATGCCAGCTTGAGGGCCGTGTGGTGCATCTATAGGGTCAGCCTGCCACTCCTACCCAGCCCACATCACAGCCACCTTTGGAGCCGTGAAGGTGCAGTGGTGACTGCCCATAGGTGGGGACCTTAGTCCCACTGTTTCCACTTGGGGGCTCATGGGCTTCCAACTTCCAAACATCCCTCCCCATCCAAGGTGTTTACCCCACACATGTGTTATATACCACTCCTGTATGCTGTCTTGTCTGTCATCCTACCCAACTCACCTCCCCAAATATACCTACTAACCCTCCCCAACATCCCATTCTCACCTTAAAAAAAAGGGCAATCTGTTCCCAGGAAAAAAATCTCGCCCCATACATAGCTGTCCATTTCGCACACATGTCCACTGGACACATGTAATTTGGTCTAATTGGCTTCACAGCATATTATTGTTGTCCTCATCCCTCTCTCAGGGGTTTGAGTGTCCAAATCTACTTTCAAATCAGTGTATATGCACAGCTGTTGCTGTAGAAGAAATGGGCAGCTATGGACCTTCCCTACACCCGTCCTGCACATTCCTAGCAATTTCCTTACAGTCTTTCCCTCTTTGTGCCCCTTTTTTCACCACTTTCCTATCAACTCTTTTTATTTACGTTTAAAGAAACTAGTGCTGGGGTAAGCGGGAGTAAGCACTTTTAAGCAGCATTAAGCGGGTTTAATCCTGTTTGTGTGGGGATAAGCAATGCGCACACAGGTTAAGCAATGTTGACGCTAACTCTCTGTAAGCATATATAACTGGAAGTTAGCATTGTTTACCCTCACGCAAACCCACGCAAACCCACTTACATCTGCATAAAAGTGCCTTAATCACTCTGTATCCAATAGCCCTTGTTCTGCCCAGCAACAAAATAAACATTGTTTGCAAGTCTCAAACCCAGGACCCTACACACCATAGCCAAAATAATTTACCACTAAGCCATGCCAGGTATACATAGCTCTGATGTTTTCTCAAACATATCATCCAGCACAGTCATTCAACAGTAGAGGAAATGTATTTATATATGTAGATGTATGTGTGTGTGTGTGTGTGTGTGTGTGTGTGTGTGTGTGTGTGTGTGTGTGTGTGTGTGTGTGTGTGTGTGTGTGTGTGTGTGTGTATATATATATATATATATATATATATATATGTATACACATCTATAGATATATTTGTCTACACACACACACACATATATATATATATATATATATATATATATATATATATATATATATATATATATATATATATATGTATGTATATATATCTATAGATATATAAGAGAACACAACAAATACATATATGACAAAAGGCACCATTAATGGGGGTGAGGTGGAGAAATTTAAGTACCTCTTGTAATTATTGATATCATCCCCTCCTCTACAGTCAAACAGATCTGCCTTGCAACACAATACCGACACTTGCAAGTTTCATACCCAGAACCCTACACAACATAGCCACAAGAAGTTAACAGTAATCCATCTCACCTGTACGATGTCCGGATGGTATCAATTAGATATCATGCAGAACAGTCTGTCTACCATAGGGAATGTGCAGTGTGGAAGCAGTAAACCTTCCAATGACACATACACACACACACACACACACACACACATATATATATATATATATATATATATATATATATATATATATATATATATATATATATATATATATATATATACACACACACACACACCCACACACACACACACACACACACACACATATATATATATATACATATATATGTATATGCACATACACACATATACATATAGTACTACATACATTATATATATATATATATATATATATATATATATATATATATATATATATATATATATATATATATGAAGATACATATTTAGAGGGTGCACAGCATATTGAACAGCCAGTATTCCTATAGTTGCCACCTTTCAAAATGGACAATGTTTGATTCTGTCATACAAAAGACAATTATTATATGAAACATATACCCACAGAGAAGTCAGAGGATATGACACCACACAGTTTTGCATACATAAGAAATGTTTATTTGTGTACTCTTACAGTTGTATATGCCATGTCATATAGTTGTTAGGTGTTTGAAATACATACTGAGTAATGCAACTCTCAAGAAAAACATTTTATACAGTAATCTGAAATCATAACATATGTTGTTGTCCAGTCCAAGGCCTTCAAGTAGTACAACAGTAAAGAAACACTGGCCCAGAAGATAAGAATTAATCAACAGTAAGTAATGCAGATGTAGTTCAGCAGCCTCCAATTGCTCTCTGTACTCAACCCCTAGGGAGAAAACAATTAAGTTGTCACAATAAAGATGTATCTGTTACATAATGCTTAACTTAAAACATCATTCACACAGACAAACAGAACAGTCTGTAAGACAGTAAGCACTAGCCCACCAATGTTCCCAAGGTGAAATGTATGAAAATTTACAGCCATATACCTTAAAGTGTCTTACTACTGATATCCCTCACATGTTGTAACAGCCTAGGTTATATATGGTGCATACTCCTCCCTCATAGAATAACTTACAGGGGCATATAACAGTGTTACATACACTGACCTCTGGACTGCACAAGAACACACATGTTTTGTCCAGCTGTAGCCCACATATATATATATATATATATATATATATATATATATATATATATATATATGGACCCTACCCCACAATATGTGTGGGGATCACAACATCATTGGAATGATGGCAGGAATGGCAGCATGACATAATCACAGGTCACTACATAACAACCTCTTACCGCATGTCATATGGACAAAGCCTTGTATATAGGTAGGGGACAGAGGCCAGAACACAGGGTCATATTTGCAATATTGTTGTTATACACTGAGAAAGTTGCTGGTGTTACAGGATTGGTTGCAACATACCCTTATTCAGGAATATGAAGTCAGGAACACAAATTGCTGTAGCCATGTACTGATAGCACCCGGCAGACAGAATGCCAGTGATATATCTGAGACAAGACCTGTGTGGTGGACAGACAAAACATAACAGCCAATCCTCTGGCCATCATGTGGATAGGCCCACAGTTGAGAGCTATGCAGACAGACTGTATTCCATGCTAAACTAGTATGTACAGACAAACCCTGTAACACTAGAGGTATACAATGCATATAACAACACTTCTCACACTGTCTGTAGGTCTGGAACCTTATACAAATATGTAGTTGGCCTGTGTATGCAAGTCCTCTTGTAAGAGGTATTGCTACCTGCTGTCTGTAACACTGCTGCCCACACACATGAAGGATGTCATCCATACAGGAATGGTAAAGGGACCATGCCCACATGATTTAGTAATTTATTGTAGTGGGTTGCCATGGCAGTTGTAATTGGAAGTATTACACAGCAGGCTGCATGCAGGTAGCAAGTGGTGGACACTGGTGCAGAGGCCATCACCTGATCATGTGCATCACCAACAAAATCCATGCTGCAATCTATTCAAAGAAGCTCAATCCATGCAGTGGAGAGAGACAGAGAGAGAGAGAGAGAGAGAAAACAAACAAACAAACAAACAAACAAACAAACAAACAAACAAACAAACAAACAAACAAACATCCAGTAGATATAATTTTGTTCAACAACTGAACCTACAGACATCCCAAGTTAGAAAAGGGGACACAGCAAACTGTATCCAGAAGAGACGACAATCCCACAACAGGTATGTGAAGCATATATGCATGTAATTGAATGTAGTACTTGGTCTATAATAATGGGATAGATGATGTGGAATGATTTATATGTGCCATCAGGTGTTGCTGTTTTAATGATGTCCTGCTGAACAACTGCTATGGACAATAGTGTCTGTCCCTGTGGGCAGTGGGCCATATCTGTCAACTGTGCAGATCAGCATTGAATGACAAGATGTAAGCCATCATAGTGTGTGTTGTGTACCACAAGATATGTATATTAGTGTGGCCAAAAGCTGGTGGTGGAAGTAATGCCGTTATGATGAACACATGAGTTTCAGAGCCCACCACTTGCAGGACAGTCATGTTAACATATAATGTATCATGCACAAATGCCATAGGTGTGCAATAGGCTTACCTGCAATATGTCCCTATATATACCCCCCTAATGTTAGGCTGTGTCCACATGTGACACCTGTCTGTGTTGTAGCAAGGCAGAACAGTGCAGCTGTGCAGGAAGGAGAGTTAGAGAGTGTGGACCTGATCTTTAAATTCATTATATATATATATATATATATATATATATATATATATATATATATATATATATATATATATGTGTGTGTATATATATATATATATATATATATATATATATATATATATATATATATATATATATATATATATATATATATATATATATGCACATGTATGTCTACAGCTATACAGACACACACACACACACACACACACACACACATATATATATATATATATATATATATATATATATATATATACTATATGTATATAAAACCCATAATATATATCTACACACACACACACACACACACACACACACACACACACACACACACACATATATATATATATATATATATATATATACATCACACATATCAATACACACACACACACACACACACACACACACACACACACACACACACACACACACACACACACACACATACACACACACACACACACACACACACACACACACATATATATATATATATATATATATATATATATATATATATATATATATATAGATATAGATATACAGCAGTAAGTCAGTGCAAAATGGACAGTTATATCTGGTGTGAACTCCATGTTGGGAACACATTGCCCTTGTTTGTGAGGGTGGGATTGGAATTTTGGGGAAGGATAGTAGGTATATTTGGGGAGGTAGGTTTAGTTGGAAGACAGACAAGGCAGCATACAGGGGTGGTATATGACATATGTGGTGGGTAAACACCTTGGATGGGGAGTGTCTGGAATGTGGAAGCCCATGATCTCCCATATGGAAACAATGGGACCAAGGTCACGACCCATGGGCAGTCACAACAGCATCTTCATTGCCCTGAAGGTGCCTGGGCTGGGGGCTGAGCAGAAGGAGTATGCAGACCCTGTGATTGTGTACTGAGGGCCTCAAGGTGCTGTAGCACATCCCCCAAGTCTCTGTGGAGCTCCCTATGCACCAGACCCTGGACCTGACTTCGGGTGACAGGATCCTGTCTGTGTGTGCTCCCAGGGGGTGGGGGAACACAATCCCCTGAGGTGGTTCCACCTGAAGGTAGTGCAGGACCAGTAAATGATGAGGTCCCAGGGTGGGTCC
Source organism: Protopterus annectens (assembly GCF_019279795.1). Classification (NCBI taxonomy): domain Eukaryota; kingdom Metazoa; phylum Chordata; order Ceratodontiformes; family Protopteridae; genus Protopterus; species Protopterus annectens. The sequence continues at coordinate 295,139,656 of NC_056731.1, forward strand.
CAGATGTGATGAGGACTGGTAACATGGTCAGATGAGGTGGGAGAGGTGGTTCTGCTGGCAACTGTCTTCCCAAACATGCTATTGTGTCACTGTTATAGAACATATGTGGGTAGTAATAGACCACACATTCCAGGATTATGTCTAACAGCATGCATAGATTTCCCCATTAACACAAAACAACAGATGTGCAGCAGTCACATAGCAAGCAGAATGCATGCATATATGGAACCATAGTGGCCCTTACAATAGCATGTAGGTAACATTGCTCGTAACAGGCCACCAATGATAGTGTTTCAACATGGAATATGACTACAAACACATTGCACAAAATGTTGTACAATGCGATATATGTCCCAATGGTATGTCTTCTGTAGACATACCCTTGAGTTGTGTGATCAGATTGTTGTTGCAGATATGGTGGGGAGAGACAGATATCCTTGCAGTATGAGGTCCTCAGACCTGTTTCCCTGTTTATGTCTTTCAGGCAAAATGTCCAGGGAGAGTCTTCCGATGTACACAGCACAGGAGAATGATGCCATCATCACATACTTGGTGCAGCACTACCACACCCTGTTCAGGCGTACAGCCCATGATCTACAGGAGAGGACCGCCCTGTGGAACGATCTTGTCCACAGGGTAAACAATGTAAGCCTGCATGTAATCTCAGGACAGCTGATAGTATAATAAAGTCTGCAGCATGAAAGGTGCATTGTGAGGGAAAACTAGACACCAGGGATGCTGTTTTAATTGCAATCAGCAGAAAGCTGAAAGAATACCCATGTATGCAGCACTAAAATTGCATTGGGGAATTACTAGACAACACCAGAGAGTGTTTCCAAATATTACTCTAGTTCACATGAAACGTTAATAGAGCAACAGATCTTGCATCTACTGAACAATAGTTAAACATGACAGTCCAGTGTGGGACATTACTGAGCAACTGTCGTAGCCCATAACATATGGGGTCTATGCTTAAGACGTCTGGACAAAACCAGGGTGAACACTGGATGATATAAGGGAGTCTCTGACAAAATGACTCCAATCAATTTAAAGAGTTAATGGAGTAACAGGTCATGTTTTGTGATCACTTTTCTGAGCAATTAGAAGAATGATATGTTAATGATTGGTATTATTGACTGTAATTATTGAAGACTGATGCAGGATGGGGAAATTTAAAAAAAAATCTAGCGACATTCTGTAAACTCAGGGACAGGTAAGTAGTATGGTGGAATGACAGGGTGTGTGTGTGTGTGTGTGTGTGTGTGTGTGTGTGTGTGTGTGTGTGTGTGTGTGTGTGTGTGTGTGTGTGTGTGTGTGTGTGTGTGTGTGTGTGTGTGTGTACTGTTAAGCAATGATGTACAGGTCTTAAAGTGCCTTTCTTGTTTTCCCCTCACATGTGGCATGGTGGGTCAGGGAACCTCCTGCAGGCAATCTGATGTTGGTATCCATATAGACACTGAAAATGATAGGTGTGTTGAGGCACAGGCAGGGTTGTCAGGGGCTGAAGCTGCACTATCATTTGACATCCCACTGTTATCCACCCCATCCCCATACATAGTCACAATGCCTATACATACCCCATCACCAGTGGCCATGGCTGAGGGACAGTTGGCAGTTGTTGGCATGGGACAGGACAGTGTGGTATCTATGGCATGTGTGTCTGGACACAGCAGCCATAGCTGGATGTCCAGTGGGGTACCACATAGGCAGTTGTACAGGGGTGCTCATTGGAGGGCTGCTGGTCATTGTGCCCCTGGCAGAAGTGCCACATCTCGTGCCACCAGACGCATGTTTCAGGCTGTCATGGAGGCATAGGCATGTATGGAATGGTACATCAGACAGACTCTGAGGCTGCAGAGGGCCACTCATTCAGCTGTTACTGACAACATCTGTGACTTTGCAGGTGCCGTCCATAATTTTTTAGAGGTCATGGATAGACGGTTGGGTGAGATGGTGGGAATCCTCAACCATGGAATGTCCATGCTCGTGTATATGATGGGAGTGGTGCGATGGCCATGTGGATGTAAGCCAGGTTGATGTGGACATGCCCGAACACAGAGCCACTCCCATAGTGGCAGTACCAGCTCCAGCACTGCAGGGGGGATGCTGTCCACACCACACCACAGAAGGCCACATACCTGTGGCCCTGGCCAGTCCCAAGAGGGACCCAGATCCAGTGGACATATGTCATCATCCGGGGAGAGTACCATATTATGGCTTGTACCTGGTGATGCCCGTGGAACCCCTGGCAGGCACAGTTCTCATGTCCATGGCCAGAGATGGTGAACTGCACACCCTGCCATGTATGGTCTGCAGCTGTCCAACAAACCCCTGTATAGGGCAGCCACATGGCAGAACTGTGTGCATGCATACACACGCACAATACCAACACAGCTAGGGCAACCCTATACCTATACACACCAAATCACCGCAGCCAAATTAATAATTAAACCCCTTCATTCACACACATGATGTCAAATGTATGGCTCAGCCTAGGTATCTGGCAAACCAACAACACACCCTGTGCATATGATACCTGTGTCACATCCCTGTCATCCATAACATCGATGCAGGGACAGGCTAATATGGTTCTGATGCATAGGGTGACTGTATTATGGTATACCAATGTAATGCTGTGTAACATGTTGTCAGCAGTAAAGTTTAATGCTTACATGTTAGGACGTGTAGCTGTCCAGCCATGATGCATTATAGCTGTTATTAACACTGAGTGATTGTGGACTCCATAATGTATTCCATTTGTGGTGTAGGTGTCCATGTGTCAGCAGGATGATGGTCTGCTGTTGTATCCTACAAGGGGTATGGAACTGTGGTGACTCCTTGGCTGTGCCATATCCTGGGTACAGGTGAACACATGTCTATATAACAGTTACTGCATGTGCCACATGGCTGATAGGTCTGGGGTGGTGTATACAGGTGAGTGCATGGTGGATGATGTCAGCAGCCCTTCTACAGTGGACAATGGTAAGTGTACTGGGTGGTACACACCACATGTCTGTGTATAACACACACAGAGGCTTTGGTGTTGATGCAATACACAGAGAATACTGCACACATGGATGTATGTACCTGTGCAAGGAACCCATTTTAGCTTATGTAATTCCACCAAGACAGAGTAGGCACAACACATTGGGAAATAAACAGTCTGCTAGTTTAATGTCATTGATGATGGTACTGGGAGGGTATATGTCCCCTTCCCCAATGTAGTGCAATCATCAACTTGGCAACCATAAGGTGTGCTGGTGTGGGTGGCACAGTCCTACCCTTTGGAGGGTGAGAGGTGCTGTAGAACCGCAGATAGTAGGATAGACAACTACTTAACCTGTTAACATGAACTGTACATTATTTTGGCCAGCTAAGCGGGGGATACACTCAACAGTAACTGCAATGATGGTGGCTGTGTCCACAAGAGCCACACCTAGCTATATATACCAACCCCAGTATTGCTGTACACCTATACAGTGGGGAAGAGGGCATTTACACATCTACAGCTAGTTGTGATGGAATGTATTTCCACAGGATGAAACCTGTGAAATGTTAGCATATGCCAGGCAGTTCTTGGACAGATGACCTTCTGGGACATGTATACTATGCAAACAGAAGTAGATTCCTTCATATACACACACACACTCTTACTTGGCAACACTGGGACTAGAACCCCTACCTAGGTATGCAGTGCTACTCATGTGTGTGGCCTTAATTCCACACACCACACAGCTTTTAGGATGAGGTGTGTTCCAAGTTACATGTTATGTGAAGAACATCCCCAGGCCTGTACAGTATGGTAATGGGGGATGTATTTGTTGTTTATGGACAATACATAGTGTGACATACTGTCACATACACATTGACAAACACATAACAGTCATACAGACAACTGAGAGACCTGGGCTTATCAGTGCTAACTACCTTGTCAGTGTGTCCATTCTGTTACAGATAAGTTGCACACAGCATATGCATAACTGGGATGGATAGTGTTATCAGTTACTTGTATTGTTGATGGTGACAGTGGTCCCCATACAGTGGAACATGGGACATGTACTGGGGTACCATGGTGTAAAGACATTATACCCAGCACCCACAACCCACAGTGGATATTGTATGCACTGAAACCCATGATAACACTCTGACATACCCAACATCACACATTGACCAGGACTGCAATACAACCCCTTGTCTATCCCAAGAGTGCTACCACAGGGATATGCATCTAATGCACATGCCACTGGGATAGTAGGGTGATGCATTGTCATGGCTCTCCTATGGTCAGCAGCATCACTATCCCTAATAATGTGTGGCAAGGCGTATTGTATTAGGAGAATGTGGCCTCAGAATGCTGTATCCTACAGATATACATACATGCACACATACACACACTTGCCAGAACTCAGAGGGTATCCCATGCCTATCAACCATTTGTACAACAGTGTTGCACTGGTACTGCAAGCCCCAGGTCGCCCTTAGGGAGAAAAGTGTAACAAGGTGCATGTAATGTCTGGTACAACAGCAGCCACATCTAACTATGGCAATGGGGGATGTGGTGGGTGTGAAGGGCCTCAGGGTATTCTCAACTACAGGTCTACAAACACACAGACACTGCTATTCTCAGTAATGCACACATACACATTTGTCCATCGGTGCAGGCGTTCATAGGTGTGTACCAGGCTATTGCCCATCGACAGATGGGAAGTGTAGGGGATGTGTGTACAGTGGTATCATGCCACCTGCCATGTGGCAGCAGGCCATCTATCAACATATACCACAGGGGTGATCCTCAGGGTGAGAGTTACATGCAACAGCCAATCATCTGGTTGCTTCTTGCAGTGAGGTGCTCCAGTTGACATGTATGCAACATGTATTACATAACATGGTCAGTGTCTGTCTTGGAGACCTGTACCCAAGCATGTTCTGTTGAGTGTGGTAGTGTAGTTGAGATATCCATGGCATGTGGTGCATACAAGTTGCAGATTCCTAGCTGTGGCATTCATAACACAGCTGGCTAGACATGTCAGTGTCGGTCAAGCATAGATTGCCTGTAAGTAGCCAAGATGGATACCTGACATATGCACATCTGTACAGAGGACAGACAGACATCAGGTAGCCAACTGGCTATGCATTAGGATGAATGTATTGACAGACAGACGTCTGATACTGATAGGTATGCCATTACTACATGACAGCAGCCCTCACTGACATGTGTTATACACACAGTAGTCTACAGTTAATATCCACATGTCAGAACAATATCCAGTATTAAATATTTAATGAGACACAGCTCACACACCAAGAACATGACAGTGAGGACTCAAAGTCCATCTTTGCAAGCAGGGATGTTTGGTTCCAGTACTACAATCTGCAATCTACTCTTGCTTGGGAAAGCACTGTCAACAGTAGTAAGATAATGATACACTACATGCCAGTGTGATTGCATATAACCTGGGATACTACCCATGTATGCAACACATTCAAATGGAAAAGAGTGTTGTACAAGCCATATATACTCACGTGTCCCAGACAGTAGACTCACACCCCTTGCTACTGTAATGACAGCACATAGATGCATGTTATGTACATGGAATTAAATACACTAATTAAAGATGTCATTACCCTGCTATTTATCAGACGGAAATGTGAGCATTGGTTACCAGGGCTGAGCCATGCTTAGCAGGTTTCAGCATTGCTGCAATATAAATGCTAAGCATATTTGCGCACTGGTAAGTGAAGCCTACAGAGTGTAAGCACCTGTACATTTAGCCATATGTTAGCAGTGCTTACTGTTGCGAAAAACCCGCGCAAACCCACTTAAAGCTGCTCAAAACTGCATTAACCACTCTGTATCCAACAGCCCTTGTTCTGCCCAAGAGCAAAATAAACAGCCCTTGCAGGTCTTGAACCCAGGACCCTATACACTACACTCACAGAAGTTAACCACTAAGACATCACAGCTGTGAAAACAGTTGTTGTTTTATCCAATATATCTGTCAGTACACATGCTGAATAATATTGAACAACTGCTATGACTTCTACAATTGTGTAGTTCTTGTTAGTGATATTACTGTTGAATCATGTATGTTGTTATATTTAAATATACGCATATTAGATAAATGCGGTGTGATACATCTGGGAAGGTATATACAACAGTCCTGTTTACACATAACAAGGATATGGATATCTATCTATCTCTCTCTCTCTATATATATATATATATATATATATATATATATATATATATATATATATATATATATATATATATATATACATATGTAGATATATGTGTACATGTACAAGCACATATATATTCCTATATATGCATTTATATACATCTGTATATTGCATTATATATATATATATATATATATATATATATATATATATATATATATATATATATATATATATATCTATATATATATATATATATATATATATATATATACATATATATGTATATATATATATATATATATATATATATATATATATATATATATATATATGTATATATGTATATATATGTATATGTATATATGTATATATATATATATATATATATATATGTATATATATATATATATATATATATATATATATATATATATATATATATATATATATATATATATATATATATATATATATATATAGATATAGATATATATATGTGTGTGTGTGTGTATCTCTCTCTCTCCTCTCTATACATATATATATATATATATATATATATATATATATATATATATATATATATATATATATATATATATATATATATATATATATATATATATATATATATATATATATATATATATATATATATACATATATATATTTTTTTATTGTTTGTACTTGTATTATTGTATTGGACCATGTCTTGGAGCTTATCTCCCCGGGCCTCTACTGAAAATGCACATATATCCAGTTAGACTAGCCCGGTCGACAAATGTAAAATAAATAATATATATATATATATATATATATATATATATATATATATATATATATATATATATATACACATATTTGTTTAACATCTGTCCAGAACATGTAGTGGAGTCATACCTCAGCGCCAATAGCTGCAACCTCGTAGTGCAAGGGGATGTCATGTAAGTATTGCAGGTATACATGTAGACTGTTGCTACTGTAACAGTGGTCATCTTAACAGAAATGTGTGTGGGACATCACATTTGACATTGATATGTACACCATCAGTTACTGACAGACATCCTAAGATCATCATAGTACAGTACCACAGATATCACAGTAATGGTCCTGTGGAATATAGCAGATATGACCAATAAATGTGGACAGTCTGATACACTCTGGTCAGTCCAGAGGTATACACAGAACCCCTTAGTGCAAGACTTGTGGACCAAGCCTGACAAAGTAGATGTTAACAGCCATGTAAATGGGGATATCACGTAAATACTGGAATAGATATGCTCACACAGTTTATGCATTCACACACTCCTGTCTGTCCTGACACATAATAACTGGAGAAGCAGAGGTCGCAAGCCCACATACTACCCACTAGTTAGTGACATACATCTGTACAGCATCCCACTGCTTTGTCATAAATACACAACAGTTATGGTGGCCCAGCAGCAGTACATCTGACAAATAACTGGACGTAACATCACACTGGGTAAGTACACTGTGCTGCTAGGCATGTCACAAAGCACTGTGTAAACTACAGGGAGACTGCCACAACACTGGCCTACATTTCTTATGGGGGAATACACATGTACCTGCAAATATAGCAGGCTCTACAGGCATTTAACAGCGTGGAGTAACAGACACCTGTGTGAACGGGCATACCCACAACCAGTCTGAACACAGCCACATATGGTAAGCATGCTTAATATTACACTATATGGACTGTCTGATCAACACCATCCTCATATGTGACACTCACACACTAACCCTACATATACTGGGCCAATACACAGTGTATTCCAATGCCTGACTATGGTATGGGACATGTGTGGGTTTGGCCCTACAAACATGTACACTGATAGGGTACTATACACTGGAGCAGCATGCAACATCAGATAGAACAGTACCAAGAACAATGACAACTACCACAGTCTGTACACAGGCCAAGGTACATATTCGCAATACACACTCTGTCGACAATCACCATAAGTACACAGACCTCACTACAGTATACACTACAACAGAATGTCCAGGTTTTGTTCTCAAATATAAGCCCTACTATACATAACATGTCTAGCAGTCTGTCTCACTGGCTTGTTATCAGGTATAATGTCAATAAATAATGGTGTACTGAACATACGCACCTCTTACTGCATGACATATGTACAAAGGTTGACAGAGTTGTGGCTGGAGGCACAACCGGAAGGCCAATATTACATGTTGCTGTGATAAACTCCCTCCTGTTTGTTGGCCTGTCTCCACAGTGTATGTTGTAAGAGGTATATCCCACTACCCTCTGTGATGTTGTTTGCCAAACACTGACATGATGTCCTGCTCACAGTGAATGAAAGGGGCCAACACCCACATGATGTTCCTAGTTATAGGAGTGTGTTTCCATGTAATTGGCTATGGGAATGTTACCACAGCTGTTCCACATGTAATCAGCTAGTGGGGGACTGCAATTTATGCACAGGCTATCAGCTGATCAAGAGCATCACTTACAAAACACAAGCTGCTGTCTAAGCAAAGCAGGTGTACTTTCCTACATCCACCAGAGAGGGAGTGAGAGAGACAGAGACAAAGTAAGAAAGGAAGTGGGTAGGAGAGTAAGAGTTAACATGTTTGTGTCACACACTTACCAGTATGAGGTTTCAAACCCAAGCCTGACTACGTATTCCTATTACATTTCTATGCAGTTATTGCATGCGTCACAGAGCTTACATGTTGGAGACCTGTCCAAAGGTATATTTGAAGGTGAGTGACATCAGCAACAGTGATAAAGGAGGGATAAGGTAGGGGTAGTACATATGCCTGTCTACAAAATCAAGTGTCAAGGACGATGCAACTACACTGTCTCAGGGACTCACACACATTATCAGAGTTGGCAGGGTCAGGATTAGAATTCCTAACTAGTTTGCTACACTATAGTATTACGTAGGTATCACATGCACCACAGAGGTTATCAGGCTGATATATGGGTAAAGGGTATGTCAAGGTGACATCAGAAGGCATGCTTCAGTAGGGCAATGGGAGGTGTAGTGAGTGTGAATGGTTTCCAAATCATTAATCTACACACACACACAGACTTAGATTTGTCAGTACGGAAATGCATGGGTTCATTGCTTCACGGGTGTGTAATGGTTGACTGTTCCAGAAGGCTGTACAAGGCTAGGCAAAGGGTATACTTTGGCATCAGGCCACATGACAATGGTCTGCAGTGTGGCTCAGGGGTGTAGTTCCTGGATTGGCCCACACAGGTGGGTATTGTATTCGCCATCCACTCTTCTGGGTTACTATTGCAGGTGGCCAGTGCTGTGCAATGCTTGACATGCATGTATTCTATATTCCATAACATGGACTGTGTCTGGGATGTGCACACGTCCCACATGCATGTTCTGTGACATGTGGAAGTGTACCTGGGGTGTCTGGGGCATGTTGTGTGGACAGATTATTATCATCTGATGTGGCATTCCTGACCTCATGTGGTGAGAACTGGCTATGGAACTGAGGTTGATCCTCACATACACTGACAGCATGATACAGGTATTCACTGGTGTTAGTGGCATCTGTCCATACAGGGCATGTGTATAAGACATGGTATTTCCTTTGTGGGTTACATTTGCTGACTCTACAGTTGTTGCAGGCGTCCAGTGGGGAACATAGCAAAGGACTACTGTAAGCAATTATTTGCCTATTGTAGGGATGGAACAGGGTGCCATGTCCTCCGTAGTCCACTGCAATCACACCATGGTTACTATCTGTGGGCAATATGGAGGGAAATACCAGCATAGTGGCTGTTGCAGAGCCAAATGTGTTTGTGCATGAGACATGGGTGGAGAGTGTTCTCTAGGTAATACAAGGGTTGCCTATATTGTTCCCAATCCATAATGTCACATATAGGGGTATGGACTGTCTACACCAGCCTCTCTGCTGTTTGACATCTGTTGTCCTTATAAGGTGGACATTGTGACATATACTAGGTCCTCCATATAAGAAATTTGCAAAACCCACCCACAATGAGTCCTGTTTTTACACAATCAGAGCTACCTCCACACAGGATACTGATGACAAATACACACACACTTGACAGTGCTGAGATTCAAACCCCTACCTAACTATGTATTGCTACTAGAGTGTACTGCATTTGTCACGCCATGGAGCTTATAGGGCTACTTTTTCCCCAAAAGTATATTTCAAGGTGAATGACATCAGCAGGCTTGCCAAAGTAGGGCAATGGAAACTGTAGTGACTGTGAATGGCCTTAAAGGCATTGATCCCTACACAGACAAACATACACACAGAGTTTCACAGTTGCCATGTCTGGGAGTAGAACTCCTACCTAACTAATACATCACTACACAGTTATAGCATGTGCCACAGAGCTTACAGAGGTCTTCCTTCCCCAAAGGTGTTTTTCAAGATGAATGACGTCAGCAGGCTTGCCAAAGTAGGGTAATGGAAAGTGTAGTGACGGTGAATGGCCTCAAAAGCATTGATACCCACACACACACACACACACACACACACACACACACACACACACACACACACACACACACACACACACACACAGTCTCACAGTTGCCATCGCTGGGATTAGAACTCCTACCTAACTAGTACTTCATACTATAGCATTATGCAGTTATAGCATGCGTCACCAAGCTTATAGGGCTACTTTTTCCCCAAAGATGTATTTCAAGGTGAATGACATCAGCAGGCTTGCCAAAGTAGGGTAATAGAAAGTGTAGTGACTGTGAATGGCCTCAAAAGCATTGATCCCTACACATACACACACACACACACACACACACACACACACACACACACACACACACACACACACACACACACACACTCACAGTTGCCATGTCTGGGATTAGAACTCCTACAGAACTAGTACATCATACTATAACATTACGCAGTTATAGCACATGCCACAGAGCTTACAAGGCTATCCCTTCCTCAAAAGTGTATTTCAAGGTGAATGACATCAGCAGGCTTGCCAAAGTAGGGCAATGGGGAGTGCAGTGTGTGTGTGAGTGGGCCATAAACCATTCATCTGGAAGCACACACAACACTCAGTCACACACAGGTTTATATTTAACAGGAACATGTATACAACTGCTAGATGAATAATGACTTGTACAGTCATATTACACAGTTATCACAAGCATCACAGACACTATAGTGCTGAGGGATACCAGACGCAAATGTATACAGTGATTGACATTTGCACATCATGTGGTATTGGCCAATTGGATGTGTGCTGGGTGGGACAGGCCTGTTGATGGAAAGCTCTTTGTCACTATCTGTCACTCTCTTCCACACATCTATGTATGTGTAAGTTTGGCCTATTATAGTGTGTTGTCCTTGGATATATGTGTGTATTCCTATCTGATGTGTGTGCAAAGTATGACTGGTGTGCACAAACATCTGCGACTGACAGATATATATAGTCCACTGTTGTTGCCAGACATGGGCTTCATTTAAGTGTGGGAGCATGCCCAGTATGACCTTCTATATTAAATGTGTGAATCAATTCCAGGTAGGTTGTACTCAAGTGCAGGCTTTTGTGTTCTTCACCTACAGCTAGCAACCTGTTTCTGCATGATATCTGTAGATCGGTTGAAAATATGGGGTCACAATGGGCAAAGGATAGTGGGATACTGTAACTAATTGTGTCTGTGCCGCTTCTGCTACATGGTTTTGGTGTTAGCAGAGATATTCAGATATATGTACTGTTTTACATTATGATGTTTTATGTCATCAACTACTGACAGGTATACATATTTGGTTACAGTAATTTCCTGGGGAACACAAGATGAATGAAGCTGTGTCCAGTATTGTGGTCTGCAGCCTACATATTCTTGCACAATCATGCCATTCTGGAGGGGGAGCTGCAGACACTTGCTGATGGGTCTGTATAAATGGTTCAGCACCTTGGTACTGTGGTGGCTGAGGATCCCATGCTTTTACATCCATCAATGTGACAGTATGGCCGTATCCTGCTGTGGCCATACCTCACAGCTGTATAGATTCACACAGGTTACCCAGAGGCAGGGTTCATATTTCTGATCATTACCCCTTCACATTGTGGTTTACAAGCAGGTTTGTAGCCACCCATTCCTGTGTTTGCAGGCAGGGATAGTATGTGCACACATCTGAGTTTCAGACTTCACACACTCCATGGCATTGATGCTTCTACCCCCCCTGTTATTCTATCCTCTTCCAAACATTATGCAAATGTTATCTGATAAGTATCCTTATAGTTATCACTTCATCCCAGTAGTATTTAGGGACTGGTCCACAGTTCATGCAGTAGGACATGGTGGACATGCTACTGGGATTTGTCGACATGGCCTTGTATTTGTGTTCTGTGGACTGTGTTATGTTGCTATTTGGGAGTCCATGAGATAACATACATTGGCAGTACGGGTGAGACACAGGCCTTTGACAGAGGACTGTGGGGCATTTGGTAGTGATGCAGGCCATCTGTAGCAGGCTGGTGCATTGTGTCACTCCTACAGTCCCAGGCTGCAAGCCACTATATTCCCCTGGGGTGAAAGGGTAGGTGTGCAAGGTGTTAATTTCAATAGTTTCTGTCCTTATTGATCCATTAGTGTCGATGCTGGCAGGGTACACACCTGCATGGGACACCTCTTCAGCATGCTGCATTCTGTGGCTATACCCATACAAAGGTGGGGGTCATATAGTACTCATTCCCTACAGCAGGGATAAGACCTGTGAGGTACCTGTGGCTGATGGTGGGGTGAGCTGGGTGCATGTGTGCTATGGAAGCTACTAGCAGCTGACTCACAGATATATGTGGGACATTCCACTTATGCTGGCTTTTACAGGGACATCAGCTGTTTCTCAGTACTTCATACCTGTGCCTTTCATGGTCTGCCAATGTTTGGCCAGACGTCATCAGTATTCCATACTACAGAGCCAACGAATGTGCTGCTAATCTGTATGTACAATTCCAAAGGTGTGTCCATTTGACAGTAACATTTTATACACTCTCTGTCTAGGGTACTTCCACCTGTGCACTGTTTGTATGTCTGGGTTCACATTCATGACATGCCTATCTTTCAGATGGTGACAGATATTACAGCAGAACAATTAGTATGAATTACTCCTGGATTGTGTCTTGCTGGGATGCATTGTGTTTGGCACTGCAGATGTGAGAACTTGTCATCAACAGTACTGGCCATTGGCCACTGGGTCACAACCCTCCATGCCTACATGCTGACCACTTTCACACAATATACAACACAGAACAACCTAGCACACAGAGCCCTGCATATTGTACACATGTTACAATCTATCCTGCTGCTTTGGCCAGCTCAGGTAATCTGTGCTCCACTGTTATTAAACCTACACATACATGTTACTACATTTCTACATAGGATTGTTGGGGGGGGGGGCACACCTGACAACTGTAAACATTTGCTATGACTGTACTGGTATTTCAGGTACTCTATTTCATTCTGTATTCTGACCTATCATGCAGACTAGAGGCATATCAGTGTACTACAGTTCTTAGGTTTTATTGACCTCCATTTCAATTTCAGACTTCTTTTCCTTCAGAACTAACATCCCACTGCCTGACCTGTTGTAGTCTGTCTGTGTAGGTCTGGAGAGGGGCTGTTATCCATAGCCATCAATCAGAGGCCTTAGGACAGCCTTTTTTGTGTTTGTCTACACCTGTCCTGCTGGCTAAGACTGTTGTTGGGTATGTGAGCCTCACTGACATGCATGTGTGTGTCCTATGGACACACATTTGGCCCACCACATGTCCTGCAGTGGGTTTTGTCACCTTGTCTAGTACTGCCTACTATGTTGACACCAGTATTTGTTAAGGATTTCATGCTGCCAGTATAGATGTCTCCTATCTGCTGGCATCCCATTCAGCCACCCGATTCCCTAACATGCTCACATCAATACCATAGATACAGGTAGCAGAACATACTACTACATTCAGCAATTGATAGTGAGTGTGACTTACCTTGTGGCTGTGCCAGTACTGAGGATGGTGCTGGAGGGCTATCTCGGATGCACATAGTACACTCCCTATACATGGTTAAGCACAGGTTGTGTCATGTTTGGCATCCCTTTTACTGTATGTGTGAGTTAGAGTGAGGTGTCATTCCCTGGGTTCCTACTGTGTCAGTGTATGTGCTATGCGTTGCCTCTTTGCCAAGGCCTGAGCATACTGGGCACTCCTCCTTCTGCCTACTGAGGCAGGCTCAGATTGCCCCTCCTCCGAGTCACTCTGTGCTTGAGCAGGGCTTGGCAATGGTGGGGGGCTGTGTGGCCCTTCCCCATGCTGTTCCTGCTGCAGTTGTTTCTGCAGGATCATATTGTGTAGCATGGCACATACAATGACAATTTGGGTACATGTAGCTGGTGAGCATTGCGAGGCTCCACCAGATATGTCCAGGCACTGGAACTGTGGCTTGAGCATCCCAAATGCATGCTCTATTATTATTCTGGTCTATGCGTGTGCCTCATTATGAAGTTCTTGTTTGGGTGTGTGTGTATTTCTGATGGGTGTCATCAGCCACGGCTCCAGTGTGTAACCAGCATCCCCCACTAGGTGGCCATATGGGATGTCCCCATTGGCAAATCTCTGTTACAGCTGCATCATATGCCAGATGTGGGAGATGTGATAGCTTCCATGGCTGCCAGCACATACGTTCATTGTAATGCCCTGGGCATCACACATGACCTGGAAGTTGATGGAGGGGAAGCCCTTGCGGTTTATGTAGACCCTACCCCACTCACTGGGTGGTGCTTTGAAGTGTATGTGCATGCAGTCCATAGCACCCACTACCTCAGGGTGTTCTGCTATTTGGTGGAACAGACACATATTGCTGGTCAACACCTCATGGGAGTTGAGGAAATACTGGCATATGATGACATGGCATCCAGGAACTAGTGGAGTACCCTGGATGCTGATGCCTGTGAGAGCCCCATGATATCTCCAATTGGCCTTTGGAAGGTACCTGTGGCTAGTATTCTTAAGCCTATACATACTTTGGTATCCACTGGGATGGGTTCCCCTCTGTTGGTTCTGTGTGTGAGGCATGGCCAGCACAGCTTAACAATTTGCTGTAGTAGGACCCTGTCCACCCTATAGCCACTATCTCCAGCTCATGTAGCCCCTGGTAGATTACCCTGGGTTTGTACACTCTTCTCCTTCTCCTCACTGTGGGTTGGTCATCAGCATTCTCATCCTCACCACCTTCAGCCTCTTCCACATGTTGATTTATGAGAGCGAATGCAGCCCCTATAATTTTGTTGCTTTTGTTAGGTAAAATTTCCCCATTTGTGTACCCTAGTGGTGTAGAGTTTGTGGGGAAAAACCAGAGGGAAAGGTGTTTGCATAGTTTATATTTGTGTGCTGGGCTGGGCTGGGCTGCTGCCTGTGTAATTGGCTGATTCTGATACTTTTCACCTGCCAGCTATGCTAGTTCTTCTTGATTACCTTCCTACTGCTGCTTTTCCTTCCCATTGCCTTCCTGTTTAAGCCCAGAGGCACCCAGTGCTCAGATGTGAACAGAGCTGCTATTTCCTGGTTTAATTTTTTTTTTTTGTTTAAAACCTGGTGTGTGGTGCGCACACCCATTTAGGCAATGTAAAGAGTGCTAGGCAGCTTCAGACATACCCCCCTTCCTTAGCTCTGCTAAGCTAAGGACAAACCCGAGCCACAGAGCTCCAATAAGCTTACAGTATGCCTGACACACCTGTCTATGATGTCAGCTAACTCTTAGGCTTGCGCCATGGTTTTCCTGCATCTACATGGTTGGGTGCAGGCTAGCCATGAGGCGAAATCTATGATTTAGTATCATTTCCCTCATTTGCATAGAATTGCCTGCTAATGCCTAGTTACAAGTCCGACACTGAGCCTTCCCCCTTAGCAATCACTATTCACTGGCCTTTTAGTCTTCTGGCTGTCATTGACTATAATGGCAAAATTGTGATTTTGCATAAAAAAGTTTTTCAAGGTTTTAGTTTTATTTTCGGGCCGATCCCATTTGCGTGTCACTGCCCTATGCTTAAACGGCTGAAATTGGCCAAAAAAAGTTACTTTTTGTTATTTTGAAACTGTTTTCCATGCCAATGGCCATATATTTGGCCATTGGCATGCCTTCCACATTTTATACACCCTTTATTTGGAGCTGTCATGGCTCTGTTTTGTAGTTTGCAGAAATGTACTTGGTTACTAACCGAGTACATTTCTGCAGGTTACACTAACCCTGCACAGACAGCTGCCAGCTTCCTGGATCACTAATTTACCTCATTTGCATGGTTTTCACCTGCAAATGGGGTAATTAGCATACAGGAGCTGTTTCCATGCAGGAATAGTGCAGGAGCACTCGTGCACGTCCCGGGAGCTTGTTTCTGCATCTCTCAGTGGCCATATTGCCTCCAGCAGCTCTTGCACTATTCCTGCACACCGTGCAAAGCTTGCTGAATCCCAGGGATTGTGTGTAAAATGTGGATTTTGCTGGTGTTCATACTTCAACAAATCTTTTTGTCATAGCCAATTACACAGACACTTGTAATGAAAAATTGTCAGTGCAAAAACTAAACTGCACACATAGCAGTAAGAGTATGTTAAAATGAAGGAGCCAGTAGATGGCAACAAGAAATAATGTTGTCTTCTAAAACATTACAAGTTGTTTAAGTAACAGTTTTAAGATTTAATTGTAATGTTTTCAGTGTTAACTGCTGTAGGTTATGTTGAATGACAGCCTCGCATCCTTTCAACAGGCTGGTCTTATGCTCATCTGTGTGTTTAGTTGTACCTTTTTCATGATGATACATCACTTTGCACTTCTACCACTGAGAATTCCTATTTGGGTACATCAATTGATTCCCAGAATTTGGAACTGCAGCTGTGCTCTGTAGGACCTTTCTGTTGTGGCACAATTCTTGTAGTTCGGCAGAAATGTCGCTTCCTTTATGTCCAGTATTTATTTGCTATTTGCTACATTGCTGACTAAAATCTGTATTATCTGTCGATTGGTATTTGAAATCTTTAACAACATAAGCTACAGTGTTCCTTTAGTGACTGTATCTGACCAGCGCCCTTTACATCTCAAACCTCTCAGACAATTGTGCAGTTGCATGAATTACTAGTAGAAGTTTTACGTACTGATTGTAGACTGAGAGATATTAACAAAGTCCAAATAAATGTAACATGATAGAAAACTCAGGAAGAGAAGCTGCTTCTTTTCACAATCTTGGGATGAAAAAATTCAAGAAGAAATACTGAGTAAAAGCCAAAAAACAATTATAAGTTACACTATCCCCCAATGAAATGAACTTTCACACATTTTTGCAAAAGGTTTGGACCTCACCTTAGAAAATATGAGTTCAAACAAATAGCTAAACTAAACTTATGGCTATCTAATTGCATCCACATAATCACTTTGCATACTCAGTTGCAGAAATTATTATTGACCAGCTACCACTTCATATGGAACTACTATGTGATTAATAATAGCTTTTGCAAATAAATAAATAAACATTTAGTAAACTGAGCTTTCCCAGAATGGCTTTTAACAAGATAAATAACCATAAACTGACAAGAATGCCAGTTTATCAGCAATGCATTTTTGTACAGCTTACAGCTCAAGCTATACCATTTTTAAAAATGGAACACCGTGGTGTACATGCCTGCATGTATGCAGTCAACAGGGAATGGTGGTATCATGTATTCTTTAAGGTAAATGCAAGGTTTTCACCCTGACTGATCAAATTGTTTTGCTACAAGGCTACTGTAATCAGTAGTTAGAAAACTAACCTAATATTTAAGACATTGGGTCAGTCAGTTAGCTTTCAATGGAATATTCATCCCCTTTGATAAGGTTGCACCAGCAAATAATATCTTGGTAATATGAATGTTCAGGAAATAACCACCTGCTTCAATAACTTCATCCAGAATAGTCCACACCACCGTGATAGTCCATTCAGAAACTGAGAGGTTAACAATCATCCATTCATTACTGTAATCTATGTTGGCTAAATTGCTTTCTCTTTGGGATAATTCCACATTTGAGGGCTAAAGCTTTTATATGCAAGGGAAATAGTAATAAAATCAGAAATATTCTTATATTACCTCCCACTAAAGTTTAAGCAAATTGGAATCCCATCACTCTACAACTATCTTTAGATCTAACCAATATTCCATCCAGGATATCATTAAATTCTACTCCATTCCAGCAAATCAAAATTTATTAAATTTTATTTATTATATATTTTATTTTATTTTACTTAAATAAATCCTACCTCAGTATATTGACTGCATTATGGGAAAATGGCCTTAACATTTGTTGCCTTCAGTACCTTCAACTTAAGGCATAGCTTTCTATGTAATCAGTGCTCTCCAAAGTTCATTCCAGCTTGTTCTTTTAGTATCAAAGTCAGCTTGGTCTTGACCTATCACTTTGAAACTCAAAGCTCTTTCTGCCCATATCCCGCCAAGCCAATGTGCAGCCAAGATGGAATATTGTAATAAGTCATATTAGTATTAAAATATTAGTATTATAATAAATAACCCAGCCACTGGGGATGCACAAGCCAGTGCATTTCTTTGTGCCGGTCCCAAGCCCGGATAAATGGGGAGGGTTGTGTCAGGAAGGGCATCCGGTGTAAAACCTCTGCCAAATTACTGATGCGGAGAACATTTCATAATTACATACCGGATCGGTCAAGGCCCAGGTTAACAACGACCGCCACCAGTACTGTTAGCCAACAGGGTGCTGGCGGAAATTGGGCTACTGTTGGCCGAAGAAGAAGAGGAGGGAGAAGGCATGCCCGAAGGCAGGAAGAGAGGAGGAAGGTTAGGAGTGTAGTACTGAGGGTAGGAACTTTGAATGTTGGCAGTATGACTGGTATAGGGAGAGAGCTAGCTGATATGATGGAGAGAAGGAAGGTTGATATATTGGGTGTGCGAGAGATCAGATGGAAGGGAAGTACGGCCAAGTGTATAGGAGGCGGATTCAAATTGTTCTATCATGGTGTGGATGGCAGAAGAAATGGGGTAGGGGTTATCCTAACAGAACAGTATGCCAAGAGTGTTTTGGAGGTGAAGAGAGTGTCTGATAGAGTGATGTTTATGAAGCTTGAAATGATGGTGTAATGATGAATGTTGTTAGTGCATATGCTCCACAAGTTGGGTGTGCGATGGATGAGAAAGAAAAATTTTGGAATGAGTTGGATGAAGTGGTGGTGAGTGTACCTAAGGTGAGAGACTAGTGATTGGAGCGGACTTCAATGGGCATATTGGTTAAGTGAACAGAGGGGATGAGGAAGTGATGGGTAGGTATGGTGTTAAGGAGAGGAATGCAGAAGGTCAGATGATTGTGGATTTTGTGAAAAGGATGGACATGGCTGTGGTGAATACGTATTTTAAGAAGAGGGAGGAGCATAGGGTGACATACAAGAGTGGAGGAAGATGCACACAGGTGGATTATATCCTATGTAGGAGGGCCAGTCTGAAGGAGATTGGAGACTGTAAAGTGGTGACTGGGGAAAGTGTAGTTAAGCAGCATAGAATGGTGGTCTGCAGGATGATGTTGGTGATCAAGAAGCAGAGGAGGAGTGTGAAAGCAGTGCCAAGGATTAAATGGTGGAAGTTAAAAAAGGGTGATTGTGAGGTGGAGTTCAAGGAAGAGTTAAGACAGGCACTGGGAGGCAATGAAGAGTTACCGAATAGCTGGGTAACTACAGCAGAGCTAGTAAGGGAGGCTGCTAGGAAGGTGCTTGGTGTTACATCTGGACAGAGGAAGGAGGACAAGGCGATATGGTGGTGGAATGAGGAAGTAGAGGAGAGTATACAGAGGAAGAGGCTGGCAAAGAAGAAGTGGGATTGTCAAAGAGATGAAGAAAGTAGACATGAGTATAAGGAGATGAGGCGCATGGCAAAGAGAGAGGTTGCGAAGGCTAAGGATAAGGCATATAGAGAGTTGTATGAAAGATTGGACACTAAAGAGGGAGAAAAGGACCTGTACCGATTGGCTAGACAGAGGGACAGAGCTGGGAAAGATGTGCAGCAGGTAAGGGTGATAAAGGACAGTGAGGGAAATGTGCTCACAAGTGAGGAGAGTGTGTTGAGTAGATGGAAAGAGTACTTTGAAGGGCTGATGAATGAAGAGAATGAGAGAGAGAGAAGGTTGGATGATGTGGGGATAGTGAATCAGGAAGTGAAGCAGATTAGCAAGGAGGAAGTAAGGACAGCTATGAAGAGAATGAAGAATGGAAAGGCTGTTGACCCAGATGACATACCAGTGGAAGCATGGAGGTGCTTAGGAGAAATGGCAGTGGAATTTTTAACCAGATTGTTTAATGAAATTTTGGAAAGTCAGAGGATGCCTGAGGACTGGAGAAAAAGTGTTTTGGTACCTATCTTTAAGAATAAGGGTGATGTGCAGAGCAGCAGTAACTACAGAGGGATAAAACTGATCAGTCACAGCTTGAAGTTATGGGAAAGAGTAGTGGAAGCTAGGTTGAGAAGGGAGGTGATGATTAGTGATCAGCAGTATGGTTTCATGCCAGGAAAGAACACTACAGATGCAATATTTGCTCTGAGAGTGTTGTTGGAGAAATACAGAGAAGGTCAGAAGGAGTTGCATTGTGTCTTTGTGGACTTAGAGAAAGCATATGACAGGGTGCCTAGAGAGGAGTTGTGGTATTGTATGAGGAAGTCGGGAGTGGCAGAGAAGTATGTAAGAGTGGTACAGGATATGTACGAGGGTAGTGTGACATTGGTGAGGACTACAGTGGGAGTGGCAGATACGTTTAAGGTGGAGGTGGGATTACATCAAGGATCAACTCTGAGTCCTTTCTTATTTGCAGTGGTGATGGACAGGTTGACAGATGAGATTAGACAGGAGGCCCCGTGGACTATGATGTTTGCAGATGACATTGTGATATGTAGTGAGAGTAGGGACCAGGTTGAGGAGACCCTGGAGAGGTGGAGATATGCTTTAGAGAGGAGAGGAATGAAGGACAGCAGGGCTAAAACAGAATATATGTGTGTAAATGAGAGGGAGGGTAGAGGAATGGTGAGGATGCAGGGAGTAGAGTTGGTAAAGGTGGATGAGTTTAAGCACTTGGGATCAACAGTTCAGAGTAATGGTGAGTGTGGAAGAGAGGTGAAGAAGAGAGTACAGGCAGGGTGGAATGGGTGGAGAAGAGTGTCAGGAGTGATTTGTGACAGACGGGTACCAATAAGAGTGAAAGGGAAGGTCTACAAGAGGGTAGTGAGACCAGTTATGTTATATGGGTTGGGGACGGTAGCATTGACGAAAAGGCAGGAGTCAGAGCTGGATGTGGCAGAGTTAAATATGTTAAGATTTGCACTGGGTGTGACTAGGATGGACAGGATTAGGAATCAGTATATTAGAGGGTCAGCTCAGGTTGGACAGTTTGGAGACAAAGCAAGAGAGGCGAGATTGCGTTGGTTTGGACATGTGCTGAGGAGGGATGCTGGGTATATTGGGAAAAGGATGCTAAGGATGGAGCTGCCAGGTAAGAGGAAAAGAGGAAGGCCTAAGATAAGGTTTATGGATGTGGTGAGAGAGGACATGCAGGTGGTTGGTGTGAAAGAGCATGATGCAGAGGACAGGAAGAAATGGAAACAGATGATCCACTGTGGCGACCCCTAATGGGAACAGCAGAAAGAAGATGATGATGATAAGTCAGTAAAATAACAGAAATCTAGCCTTTCCTGGCTTTAAAACTGATGTCAGTAAACAAACAAAATGATAAGGCATTCTTTGTACACAGCCCATGTATCACCTGAAAGAAGAGAGTACTTATCTTGTTAATAAACTTCTTATATAATACATAATAGGATGGATCATAAATACTAGATGACCTGGAAGATTTTTTTTCTTTATAGGTTTCCTTAGTTGAATGTCTCAGCAGAGCTTCAGTATGATCTTTACTGTTTTGGACAAAGATAACCCATCCCAGGTCAAGGAACCTTCCAGACTTTTATAAATGGGTCTCTTCCACTTTATATAAATCACTGAAGTAAAGGAAAATTGATGTCTTATCATCCATGGAGAGCATGGTAACAACCCATGCTCCGTTTGCTTTAATGCAGTAAATTTATATTTAACTACTGATTTCCCTACTTTCCTGGTAAGCTCTATAATTCACATGACTTATTATTATTATTACTAGGTGTCAAAGGTCATAATCAAAGCTTGCTGGTTTCACATTCCTCTCTATTCTTGATTTATAGTTCTGAAATAAGTTTAAATTTTGGTTCAATCACAGTGGAATCTGTTCAGGATGTCTGATTTCTTTATTTTATTTTTTCCTTTATATAATGATTAGCCATTCTAATTCTTGCTTTTCGATAATGAATGCATCTTTTAACACCACCTATAGTGTATCCCTCACCAACAATGGAGGGATTGCCTCAATGCTGTTATGTTTCACAGTATCACTATTAATATCTTTATAATGTTCTGAAGCTCCTGGTAACATTAACAGGACAGATTAAGCACACAAGCTCTTGAAAGATGGTCATCTTTGGTTCCAGATCTAGCTATCATGGGTCTTTAATACCACAGTAATGTTGAGGGAAGAGTCTGTCCAAACACTATTTCATCAGACAGGTGAGCCACAAAAAAGTATTGCATTTTTACTAACACATACTTGTATTGTTGTGTTACAGTAATACTTTTTCTTAGGTTAAAGTACCCGAGAAATATCTATAAGCTTCTCTTCCTTTCATCACACATGTATGTTGTCCTCTTGCTTTACCACGCCTTGATTTATAAGAAGAAACATGACATACATTGCTCTAATTCCAAGTTAAGGTCCCATGTTATAATTATATGTCCTGTACACCTTCACCTACTCTTCAGACAAGATGTTTGTCTAAGTGGAATTTAACTCTGTGAGAAATATATACCAAAAGTAGATACCAATTTAACCAGAGACAGATCCTACCAGACATCAAAAACTCCAATGGCATCACTGTGTCATAATCTTGCACCATAGTGTTTGATATAGTAGTATTTGTATATGTCTCACACTACTTCAAATAGGGTACAGTTTTACACTTACTAGATTCATTTCCTCTATTGTTTGGTGCTTCAAACACTGTTTTTGTGAGATGAGTCTCCTACACCAAGGCCAATGAGCTTTACATTTCCTGAATGTCCTAGGCATTGTGTTTGCAATCTTGATCAGGACAGTCACAGATCACTAACACTATTTTTGTCAAGTTCTTTAATTAATCATCATAACCCATCAGTGGTCTTTGTCCCACCACTACCAGAAGTGACAGTCACATCTGATTTTTTCAACAGCATTTGGTGCCAAGTCCCAAGATTTCTACATTTTTTTCATGAATAAAAGCATATAATTTCAAAGCAAGTCTCATCACAGAGAAACATTATATCAATGCATTTTAATTTTGATCTTTTATAACATCTTATGCAGTTTCAAAACTGTAATTTTTAAAACACAAAGATCAAATAACATATGCCCCCACTCTAATCAAGAAATGATGAGGTAGTATTTTCCTGTAGAAGTAAATCTCACAATTAGCTCAGTTTATGGGCTCTGCCTCATTACAGGATAAGGTACCTGTACTGTCCTTTGCAGGGTATACACACACTCATGGTCCAGTGAAATTTCTCACCTTAGTATTTCCCAAAAAATGTACTCTACCTATAGCCAATAGTATTAATGATTATTAATAGTGTGGCCTGATAGCTCAGCAGTGAGTGCTGGACTGAGGAACCAAAGGTTGTAGGTTTGACTCTTTTATGGATGGTGCAGCAGTTAATGTTGTTGCTTCACAGCAAGAGGTTCTCCTGTTCGATTCTCAGCTGGGTGCCTTCTGTGCGAAGTCTGCATGTCCTCCCTGCATTCGAGTGGGTTTCCTCTGGGTGCTCCGGTTTCCTCCTACATTACAAACACATGCATCTGGAGCATTTCTCCTCAGGGCTCCACTGAAAATTGGCTCATTCCAAGTCAGACTTTCCTGGAAAAAAATGTCAAATAAATATCATAGCATGTTTTTATGTATATTTTTCTGGTGTCCTGTGTTCAAAATCCAAGTGTAAACAAGACCATATGCAGATCATTACTTTCCCTCTTTAAGTTTTGAAACATATGCACCTCAAACTAAACTTGGGAAAATATTAAGCTAAACAGACAAGGAGACCGCTAGACTAAATCATCAAATATTCTCATTTTTGCAACTGTCTGGCACTTACACTCCTAGTTTATTAAATACTACCATCATGGAGTTACATATGTTTATTTGAATCCTTCCATCCATCTATCTATCCATCCTCAACCCCTTTTTTCATTTTTGCGTATGGGGTCAGGGTGTTACTTCAACAGTGACAATCATCTAGAGCCAAGGTTTACACCACTGGGTGGCTAGTCCTGTTGTGATAGTTCATCCATACTGCACTCTCGCCCACACATTCACACCTCAGGCCACTTTAGAGCATCTGATCCAACTGTGGCTATCAACCCTTAAATCATAGGTTATGTCTCATTATACTATATCCTAGTGCATCACTCAAGGATGGTCACATTTATAATCCCATTAGTTGTAATATAAACCTCCTTGATTATGCAATGTTTTTTATTCATTTCTAATATTTCCACTTACACTGATAGCAGGTCTATTGAAAGAAAGGCAGACCTTGCACCAAAGTAAGTCACTTATAGAATCAGGGCCAATTTACACTGACAAGCAAATCTTTTGGCATTTGGCCCAATGTACTAGACTTGTGCAAAATAATTTCTTGAATGTAAGAAGGTAGTTGGGGCATGCCTAGTTATGTGACACAACATGGCTGCTTTTAATTTAGCACAATATATGCTGTTTAATAATGTGGATAAACATTTGGGAATGTTTAGAAATTCATGCAACTATTAGTGAAGGAAATTATACGGATAAAGGAGAATAATATGGATGATTTGTATATTGGAAACTTGCAGCTAGTAAAAGAGGTAACATAAAATGGAAAAAAGAAGCCAATAGCTATATCATGGAAGAAATGGAATACATCAGTAAACAAAGAGGAAAATAGTTTATGTGGATTTAATAGAAACTAGAAGTAAGTATATGAAGAAACAGTTACAAACAAAAAGGGAAACTAATGAGAGCTTAAGACTCACTGCAAATTTAATACACATACATTATTAGGACTGCACAAAAATAAAATATATTTGGATAATGGATGCAAGAAATGGAAAAGATATTTCAAAGGGAATATAATATCTCTGGGCCTTTGTTAATATAATAATGATAAGAAAAAATGTCTGAGTTGGGCAAAAAAGCAGGAAATAAATAGATTTTTTTTAAATTGGTTATTCAGTCTAGTACATCTAACTGCCAACATATGACTATATGCAAAAGCTTTTAATAAAGGATACCTTAATATCTACTAGAAGTCTGATAAAAGAATATAGCCTACAATGACAAACTTAAAGGAGTCAAGGAAGACTAAAAAAAGGATCTTTAATATTTCAGAGTGGACAGTAAAAATGGTGAGTATATAGATATATAAAGAGAGAGAGAGATGTAATGCATATCAATGTATATAAACTAGTATGGACATAAAGGAGTTCTACTCAGTTTAGGATAGAATATGGTAATAAGAGGAAACTATGAGTATACTGATAATTATTTTATTTTTTACATTTTTACATTATTATTATTTATTCAGATAAAATATTTACCATTAATTTCAAATACAATGACAGGACTAGCCACATGGCATCCTTATATTGTCTCTAGGTAATTGTCAGTGTTAAATAAATTCTACCAACAAACCAAATATAGGACAGATACTCTGAATCCAGAACCAGTTGGACAGTCAAGTATAGTATCAAAATAAATTTTATTATGTCAAATACTTAAAACATCCACTATCAAAAATGAGCGCTTTCATCTCTGACTATTCAGAGACTTTATCAAAGTGGAAAGCAACCAGAGAAGCACCATTAAATAACCCACCCCTAATTAAATTCAACCAATGATATAATGTGCTCCATCCAAAAATACCAACTATTTTCGGACTACCTAAGATGCATAAAAGCCTTGTTAACCCACCTATGCGGCCTATTGTTGATGGCTGGGGTTCTATTACTTATCAATTAGCTACATTTTTGGATATTAAATTGAAACCATTAGTTTTAAAAGAGATGAATATGTGTAGGAATTCATGGGATTTTTTGTGTAGGGTGAACAAATTGGATTTTTTTGATACTGGGTTGTTCATTGCAATTGACATTAAAGATCTGTACACGGTGATACACATGACACTGGCCTTGAATGGATATGTGAATTTGTGATTGATTGGGGTTTTCCCCAACCAATGGTTAATATGTATGAACAATTGTTCGATTTAGTTTTGAAGAACAATTTCATTTTTTTTCAACAGGGAACTCTATCTCTAGGTTGAAGGGCTGGCCATGGGTTCACCTTGTGGGGGCCTGTTTTGAATATTGTTATGTTACAATGGGAGAAGTTTTTATGTGATTCACCTTATTATGCCCATTGTAAAATGTACATCTGATGTTTGGATGACATTTTTATTTTTTGGGATGGACTCCAAGAAATGGTAATGGACTTCTTAGCTTACATTAATGATTCAACCCCCTTCTTAAAGTTTATGCACATTGTTAATATGAAAGAGATTTCATACTTGGATGTTGAACTGATGAAGGATAATGTGTCACATACATTTACATCTGAAATTTTCTGCAAGGAAACTTATTCCAATAGTTTATTGCATTTTACCAATTCCTACCTCTTTAAACAGAAAAAAAGCTGTGGTAAAAGGAGAAATTTGTAAGGGCAGCCCAGATGGTATCCCTCTTTGATGCATGTGATCTCCTGAAGGGTATGTTCCTGAAGAGGGGGTACCTGTTTGACTTGGTCAATGAGGTGATTTTGGAGGTTATAAACAAGAGAGAAAGGGGTCACATTAAGGCTATCTCGCCCCAGAAGGATGGTCAGGAGACCAATAACTGGACCAGTGGAGGTGAAATTAACCCACAGCTGTTGAATATTAGTTCGAACTTTAATGAGATATGTGAGCCACAGAGTAATGTAAGTAATAATTTTCAATCAGCTTTTATTACTACATACAATGCAGACAGCAGACAAAATTGTGAATATTTTATATAAAAATTGGATAAATTTGTCCTCCTGTAATGATTTAAGGCAATGCTTTACTGAGAGACCTGTTATTGTATATAGGAAGGGCAATTGTCTTAAGAGCATGTTGGAAACAAATGGCAGGGTACAACCAGGTGGGTCCATGAGCAAATGTGGGACTTGTAATTACTGTTGCCATATTTTAGAGGGTCCATCATTTAACTTTAATGGGGTAACAGTATAGTTGGCCAGGAAGGGTTCATGCCAGACAGATAAAGTAGTGTATGGTGCTTTATGTATGGCATGCCCTTGTTGTTATATTGGGAAGATGGAGAGGAAATTGAAATGCCTTATTTATGAACATCTGAGGAGCATTAGAAATAGGAATGACAATCATGCACTGGCTAAATATTGTAAGGAGTTTGAAGGTCATTTTTTTAAGTTTATGATTATTGATTTTTTGTACATAGATCCGAGAGGTGGCCTATTGGCCTTTGCAACTGGAAAAGCTAGAAGCCTTATGGCAATTGAGAACTAATGCTATACAATGGCCTGGCTTAAATGACCATTTTTTCCATTTCATGTTTTTAGAGATTAAAAGCCTTTGAAAGGTAATGGGTTTCATCTAGGTTAGTAGACACTTCAGTGGTTTTATTAGATGAATTGTTTATATGAATGTTGAATTTATTTGTTAATTTTTAATATTTTAACATTTAATCATTTAATATTTATGGAAGATTGATATTTATATACATTTATTTATTTATATATTTGTTAGGTATTGCACTTGTGCTATAATGAAATGTGTATCCAGCATTTTAGCTGTTTTTATTGAGCTGCATTATATCATCGGTTGAAGTTAATTAGGGCTGGGTTATTTAATGGTGCTTCTCTGGTTGCTTTCCATTTTGATAAAGTCTCTGAATAGTCAGAGACGAAAGTATTTGACATAATAAAATTTATTTTGATATTATAATTGACTGGTTCTGGATTCGGAGCATCTGTCCTGTATTTAATTGTCAGTGTTGCTATGTCACCCTGACCCTATGTGCATAAATGGGAAAAAAGGGGTTTACGGATGAATGGTTCTTTTTTTAGAATATTAATGATGGCTGAATGAAGGCATTTTTCTTTTGTTTAGGTATTAAATAAGATTGTAATATTTTATGTAGATGTTTTATATTCAGAAGACATAGGAAACCATTTATATTTAGATCAGTATAGTATAGTTACTTATTGAATTTAGTAGTTGGCATTATATATTAAGGCACAGGCATATTATATACACAGTAATAGTTGGTGGCTCATAATCCAATTGAATTATATTTTTGTACTAAATTATTGTCATATTTATATGCTACATGATCTATTTATTATGTGCTGTTTGAATATTTTAACAAAAATAATGTAAACTTCCATGCGATATATACCAGGCATTTGGCTGTATTGCATAATTGTAACATCAAAATAAAATCAAAATGTATTTATTTTTAAAAGTGTTGTCTTAAACCATTTTGATTTTTTTCTGAGAGGAAAAAACAGCTTAGCTAAAAATAGTTATTTCAAGGTGCAGTCTTTCCTAGACTTTTGTGACTGAAAATACACATTAAATATGTTTGCAGATGTTTATCTAGCTACGTTGTGAAGAACACCATCCTATAAAATGTCAAATAATTTTAGGGATATATCCATGGTTAGGTATGGCTGCAAAGTATGCCACCATAGTTACCAGAACCTGGCAAAATTCAGACTAGCACCATATTCCATTTACAACAAGCATGTGTATATTATATTTGTCTATGGAATGAACATACAGAATATATACAACATATAAATATATCGGTCTGGTATAACATTTCAGCTAAAAAAACATATTTCTTTCTAAAAGAGATACTTTTAAGCATTTCAAATATTTTGAAAGAAAAAAATAAACATTAAGAATTTTCATGAAAAATTTCAAGCTGGAAATATTCCTTTATTCTTTATAACTAAGCACTCAAAATAATGGCAATTTATTGACAACGTTCATGTCCTGAAAAACATTTTTGTCTACTGTTATCTTATTTTAGAAATATAGCCTTGCACAGGTAAGGAACAAAAGCAGATCTGACTGATGAAAATTGAATGGGAGAGTAACCCTTGAAAATGGAATTCAGTTAAGGTAATATTATGTTTTGCAGAGTTCATTATGTACAATAGGCTTGTAGTTTTAAGAAAAATTTTGTTATTAATTGAAAAGGCACCAAACATGCCATATGTATCTTAACATTAAATTTATATGTTGCCCTGAAACCTTTTATAGAATTTTCAATAAAACTATATTTATGATATAGTTACAGGTTTGTAGCACAGATGAAAAATATTTCACACAAGCTTAATTATATATAGGCAAGAAATAATGTTAGGCAGGGTGGGTATTACAGGAGAAATAATTGACCACCTGGTGTGTTCTGAGCCTATGCTAAAGGTGTAGGGCCTCCCCACAATGGAAGGTCAGTTGTTTTCCTGTAGTGCTCATACTGAAGTGCATTATTGCACTTAGAAAATGGGCTATCATTTCTATTTACACACACACTGGAAATATATGTATGCTTGTGTGTATGTATGTATGTATGTATATATATGTATATATATATATATATATATATATATATATATATATATATATATATATATATATGTATATATATATATATATATATATATATATATATATATATGTATATATATGTGTGTGTGTGCATGTGTGTCCTTGCGTGTGTTAAATAGTGTCATTACCTACTTTACCTAATGTTTCAAAGTTCAAAGGTGGTGTAAGGGATATAACTGTTGGAGGGAGTATTTTACAGCATTTTACATCCAATATGTTCACACATGTATACACACACACGCACACACACACACACACACACACACACACACACACACACACACACACACACACACACACACACACACACACACACACACACACACACACACACACACACACACACACACACACACACACACACACACACACACACACACACACACACACACACACACACACACACACACACAGATAAAGAAGGACAAGCATGCACTCACACACATATACATGCAAATGCACAAAATACACATTACAGATATGTTCAGAAGTTATATACATTTTTTTACTGTATACATCTGATGCATAAATACCAGCTATAGTAATTTATTATAACTCACTGCTGTCAGACATGCACAGTCCAGGCTATTATAACTCTCCCTAATTCATGTACACACACACACACACACACACACACACACACACACACACACACACACACACACACACACACACACACACTGTAGCTACTTTGTTAACTGTGTGCAGTTCCGATGTCTGATTGTGATCGACTGAAATATTAAAAAATAGGCTGTCTAATGCATTTTGCCTTGCTCCTATCAGACATACTGTAAACACACACACCCGCACATGCAAGCACACACACAGATACATGTACACATTTATCTGTGGCATCTTAAAAGTTGCTATTACTGATTTGAATGAAAATGTTTTCTGTACTTAAGGATTTCAGTAATGGCATGTGACTTTCTTGCCAGAATAAATGCAATTGTTTTTTTTTTCTATGCCCCTATGTACATTAATTCACCCATTTTGAGCACTAAGTGACTTGCGGGGCTTGATGGTTTTTCAAATCCATTTTCTAATGTAGGATTAAAACCCATGAGAAGTATTACATTATATATATTTTTTCTCAAACATTTTTTTTTTATTTTTCAAATACATTTGAATGAATTCCATATAATTTATACATAACAAATAACTACATACACTATTTACATTAGCCTGACACTATAACAGATCTTAATGTATACAGTTACTTTATAAGTATGTCCAATCCATTATTAGAGTGTCTGATCAATTATTGTATAATGTCAATCAACGATAAGACATTTCCCCAAGGGTTGTTGATAAATGGCTTTGGATAAATTCTTAGTTCTTTAATTTTAATTTCCAATAATGCTGTGGTCTTCAGTAGGCTGTAGACATTTTCCCAAGTTTGTATCGTGTTTGCATTCCATCTTCTTGTTATACACTTCCTTGAAATTGCAAGTATAGTCCATACTAGATACATGTTTAACCTATTCAAATGAGGACCTTCGTTCACATTTAATAATACAAGAGCTTTAGTTAAATAAAATGATTCATTAAATAAAGCTTGTAGAAAGTTATTAATACCATTCCAAAATGGCTTAATTTTAACAC
This sequence comes from Protopterus annectens, assembly GCF_019279795.1. Classification (NCBI taxonomy): domain Eukaryota; kingdom Metazoa; phylum Chordata; order Ceratodontiformes; family Protopteridae; genus Protopterus; species Protopterus annectens. The sequence goes on from NC_056731.1 coordinate 295,171,251, forward strand.
AATCAAAGAAAATGTGGTTCCAATTTGCATTGTGTACTTGCTCGCATGTCCAACATGTTCCTTTTATGGAAGAACTAATTTTACTGATTCTATCAGGGGTTAAGAATGCTCTGTGCAAGCATTTCCAATTAAAAACTTTCCAGTATTGTGTAAAGGATGTATATTTTTATCGATAATAATATATTTGTTTTTATATCTTCAGTTAACTATTTTGAGTTTCCTTTTGTTATATATTTCCAATATGAGATTTTGGGTGTTGTTTTATAGTTTATCAATATTTTGTAAAATTTTGAATTACTGTTTCCCATGTCAAAGTCATTATATATGATTTCATATATGTATTTCATAAATTTAGGCATTTCTTTAAATGAAGAATTGTTAATTACTCTATTTAAATCTTGTGAATATGACAGAATACTCTGTAAAGTTAGCCAGTTCTGTTGTGGAATTTTGTATGTTGCTTTTATTACTTGCATATCTAAAATTTTTAGTTCTTTGATACATTAGTGCCAACAAACAAATCCTTTCTGTTCTCAGGAATTAATAATTTCTCTATATATTTTATGTGAAAAGTTCTTTGAGACTATAAATGATGTTAAAAGATCAAACCAGATTTTTAAATCTGTATTTGCATTAATAATTTACCTAAATGAGTCAATGTAATAATTAATTATACAAGTTTTAGTGGGTTTAGTTATGTTATATTGCATAGTAATACATAATATGTGCCATGGCAAATTGTTTTTATCTGCTAGCAAATGTAACAACACTCGTGGTCCAAAAATGGCAGGTAGTTCCAGTGTTAAAATTATTTTATTCAGTCACAGATGCATAAGCGCTTTCACAGATAACTTCTGCTTCTTCAGATACAAATGCAAACTATCTACTGTGTGTCTTTTATACCCTAAATAGATTAATTAGGTCATTTCATCTTAAAGAAAGAGCTTACATTCAGTAGAAGCATTTTACAAAAAACTGAAAAATAGTCACATTTAAGCTAATTAACATCATTCATTACTATGAAAACATAATTCATATAAATACTAATATATAAAAAAATACATGTAAAAATGTGTATAAAAATACATATACATAAAATGTGCTCAAGTGTGCATACATACTAGTAAAAATTCTTAAATATTTGATACAAACAAACCTACAACTAAACATTTCATTTATTCAGTGGTTTTGCTATAAGCTTTGGTCTTAGCGGTATTCTGTCACTTAATCCATGCCCAGAATCTGCTTTAAATCTTATCATCCATTTTACCTCAAGTTGTTCTGTCCTATTTCTAATGTCTCTCATCGTAATATTATCATATATTTTACCTATGACTAGGAATATAAAATTGTGTGTGTCATCATTAGCCTTAATGTGCTTAGATAGTGCACTAACATCACTTCTTTTTTGTATCTGGTACGTGTTCTCTAATACGATCTCTAAGGGCTCTATCCATTTTCCCCACATAAAAACAAGAACATACTGTACACTGAGCTAAATAAACAATATGTTCTGAAGCACATGTAGCTAAGATGTTAAAAACGTATTCTCTACCTGTATCTGGATGTAAAAACTTATTGTTACTTCTAATACATTTACACATAGAACATTTTCCACAAGGAAACATTCACATTCACATTCTCATTTTTAAAATAACAAAGTCTCATTTTCAGTGAATGCATGTTTTTATGTGCAAAACTTGGTCTGGGTTCAAGTAAGGAACTAATTTCTTTTTCTGTCATTAAAATCTCCCAATGTTTCTCTATTATGTTTTTGTATAGTCTAATATCATTAGAGTAAAACAAGGGAAACCTTATTTTATTTCCCACCTTCTTTTTACATGTTTGTTGCACTGACATACTATTCCTCTTGGATAAATAAGGCTTAGCTGTACCTTCCCTCATTTCAGCTAGCATATCTTTGGTTCTTTCAATTTCATTCTTGTCATAACCCCTTTCTACAAAATGTTGACTAATCTGTTCAACTTGTTGCTCAAAATCTTCTGTTCTAGCATTAAGTGTAGATGCTCTAAGTAACTGACTATGTGCTATACTTTTAAGTATGTGTGGAGGATGCATACTTGTTCTATGAACAAAATTGTCACAGTGACATTCTTTTTTATACAAACTTGTATATATCCTTCCTTTTGCATCTTTCTTAATGTTAACATCCAAAAAATGGACCTCCTCTGTTAACATATCTACTGAAAATTTTAAATATTCAGTGGAATTGTTAATATAGTCAAAAAATTATTTAAACTGTGCCTGTGTTCCCCCCACAACACAAAAAGGTCATCCACAAACCTACAATAATGCAAAATATATTGTCTGTAAAGGCCCCTTAATATAAACTCATCTTCCCAAATGGTTAGAACAGCATTGGCGTAGCTATTGGCACAAGATGTGCCCATAGCTACGCCATGCTTCTGCCAGTAAATAGTTTCATTAAACATAAATATGTTGTTCTTTAAAACTTTTTAATCCATGTTCTGATATGATGTATTAAAGCTATTCTGTTTCTTTTGGGAGACCATAAAAATTTTATTAGGCATGAATTTATTTCTTCAAGTATATTCCTTTCTGGTAACAGTTGTATTGCCAGGGCTATATATAGGATCTTGGGCAGTAAAACTATTTTTATGAACTGTAGTCTATCTTCAAATGTTAATATTATTTTGTTCCATTTTTCCACCAAGATTTTAATTGTACTGATAATATTATTGTAGTTTTTTGAGATTAATTCATTATTATCCTTTCATAACTCAATTCCTAGAAATTTTAAGGTGGATTATTGTTTCCCTATGATGTGATCCCTCTTAGTCTGCAGTTCTTTTTTTTTATTTAAAAATAAAAACTTTGATTTTGATTTACTGAAATGGAGTCCTGAAGTCATGTGAAATTTGTCAATTAATATATCTAATTCTTATAATGTCTCTTTTGTATTAGATAATGTTTGTAATATGTCATCAGCAAATAGCATTACTTTAGAATTGCATTGTTCATAAACATCTATTCCTTTGATTTTTATATTGTTATGAATTGAATCTGCCAATATTTCAATAGCTAGAGCAAATAGAACCGGTGACATGGGACATCCTTGCCTTTTGTTATATGTATAGATTCAGAGGTAAAAAGACTTAACTTGACATACGCTAAATTATTTGTATATATATATTCTTTAGGAGATGAACAAAGGATGCAGGAAATTCAAATAGCATTAGGATTTTGAATAAATAGTCCCAATTTAGGGAATCAAAGGCTTTCTCTATATCTAAGCTAATTATGAGTGTTTCTTTATTTTCTTTATTAACTAATCTATAAGAGAAATTATCCTTTTAATATTGTCATGTGTGTGTCTATGATATATACATCCAGTATGATCATTATTTATTGTTTTGGATAGTGGTACTTTCATTCTGTTAGTTAATATTGTCATACATATCTTATAGTCATTATTTAATAATGATATAGGTCTATATGAGGTACAGAGGTTTGGGGATTTGTTTTCCTTTAGGATTGGTGTGATTAAAGAATATCTCCAAGAGGGTGGTATTAAATCTTGTGACTGAATTTCTAATAGAGTTTTATGGCAGAGGGATAATATCTTTGAAAGAAAAAGTTTATATATTTCCATAATTATGCCATCTATACCTGGAACTTTATTATTTTTAACATCTTTTATTGTATCTGTAATTTCTTTGTAAGATATTGGTGCTTGCAAATCTAGTTTTAAATTTTTTTGGTATTTTTTATATTATAACATTTTTCATCTAGATTTAATTGATCGATATGTATATTTTCTTTCTGGAAATGTTCCATATAGTGATTTCTATAGGCATCAAGAATGTCACCTATATCAGAGACATTTTTCCCTTTCTTTTCATGGAAGGTACTTTTAATGTTATTAGCTTTTGATTGTATGTTGATCCTTGTGGATAAATTATGTAGATATTTGCGAGAAGTGGCCAAAGTATTAATTTTAAGTTTTTCTAAAGCTAAACTAGTTTTATGTGTTAGAATTTCATTGTATTTATTGTTTAATACTTCTACTTTCTTTTTCATCTCCAAATGATTTTGATTTTTTTTCAGCTTTTACTGACAAAAGTTTGGATTGTAGAGCTAATAATTCAGAGTCCCAGTCTCTGATTTTTTTATACCAAGTTAGGGTTTTACCATATATGTAAGCATTTAATGAGTCCCATATCATTATTTTATTTATCTTTGTGGTGTAATTAATATCTAAGAATAACTGTAATTCAGATAATAACCAGGGTTTGAACTCTTTAATTTTAGTTATATATGCTGGAATTCTGGAGTTACAGATTAATGGTTTGTACCCATTTTGAAGTTTTAATATCAATGAATTGTGGTCTGAAAAGGGGCACAGAGTGATTTTGAAATTAATGATTTTAGAGTGTAAGTAATGGGCAGTAAATGTTTTATATATTCTAGTTTGGGTACCAAACCTGTGATCTTGATGGGGAAACAACAAAGATTTAGCTTCTTTAAATTTGAAAGTATCTACAAGATTAAATGATTTTACCCAGTTGATTAAAGCTTTTGATACAGCAGATGTACGCAGAGGTCTTTTATCTTTAGTTTTAGAAATATCAAATATACAGTTAAAATCTCCTCCTAATATTAAGTTGCCTTTATAATTATTGTAAATGAAATCCAAGTGTTTTTAACAGTTCCTGTTCCAGTGCCTGGGAACCAGTATAGACTGACTATGGTCCATATTCTGCTATTATATTTAACTATTACTAATACCATAAGGCCTTCTTTATCTTCATACTTATCAATGATTTCTAGGTTAATCACATTTGTTTTCCATAAAATTGTTACCCCTTTTGTCTTTGTCTTATAAGTGGATTGCGCCAGTATGATATATACCTTAATATTCCAGTTGTAATTGTCATTTATTTTGAAATGATTTTTTTGAAGGAAGACAATTTGTGCTTTGTTCAGTTTTAAATATTTTAGTAGATTTGATCTCTTGCTAGGATTGTTTAAGCCATTGGTATTTACAGATAATAAAGTTAAATCTATCTTAGGTTATTTAGACTACATATTTTTTTTTTGTTTTATTGTGACTATTAAACCTTTTCCTCTGATAACTATAAAATATATGTTTGAGCTTTTAAAGGAAATTACCAGTTTATAGTTTGAGTGTTTATCAATAAAGTGATGTTTTGGTCAGGCATACTAAAAATATTTTTGTGAAATAAATTTAAATTGATAAATGTTAACAAAACTAAGATCTGGACTAGCCATGGAATGAAAATCATTCCTAATCTGATGGATAAACATAAGTCCATCAGATTATCACTCATACCTTGACAATCTGGAACATCTGAGCTCTATAAATTGAATTACCATATGGAGAATATTTGTAATAGGAATAAGCAATATTTATATTATTTTGAACAGCTATAGTACTATTGTAGATTAAACAGAATTCTAATATAATATAAATGTCTACTTATTGTATAAGCAATTCATATTTACATGAAAGATAGATGACAAGCAATTCAATCATAGTAAAGTAGGATGTATCATATATAAAACCTCAGTAAAAGATTATAGCAGACAGTTATTTAACATATTCACCCTTATTGATGAAGTCTTTCAAAACTTATTACTTAATATAAATAGATGGTAATAATATGTATACCTAATGTTTATAATACAATGTATTTTATTAGATATATCAGAAGTTATATTTCATTGTTTTCCAGCATTTAAGTAATCACGCTGTTGCTAACTTACTTAAAGCATCAAGTTTGTTTTATGTGACCATTGATGAAAGTTAGTGCATTTTAATTATCAGTGCATCCCTCTTCCTCCATTTCCTACACATAAGGATTTTCATATTTGTCATTTCTTATTATAAAATGAGTGAAATTATAGGTTAAAAACAATAAATTCACTTATTGTGATTAATGATTACACGTTCCCTTTCCATATTCATAAATTGCCATTTTATGGCATATACTGAAAGTTTTTAGATTTAAAAGGCAACATTCTATTTTGTATAATCAGCAAAGGTTAAACTGAGTGATTATTGTCAATTTAATACTATTTGTTCAGAATGTGATTGTTACATTCCGTGACATTCCTAGTTCAGGCTTTTATTGTTTCCCTTGAACAACTTTGCCAGTTTGATGTCATGTAACATTAGTTACCTTGGTAACAGCTTAATTATATACGGTGAAGATGGGTTACAATACCACACTTCATGTTAAAGCAATTATATGACTTGTTATGCACATTTACTTATATGAGAAAATTATCATGTTTCCCCTTGATGTTCAATATAGTGTATGTCATTTATGATAAGTTAAAACAGTAGTGTTATTATACATAGGCCCATGTTATTAAACTGTCAATTGTCAATTTAGTACTATTTGTTCAGAATATGATTGCTACATTCTGTGACATTTCAAGTTCAGGCTTCTATTGTTTCTCTTGAACAACTTTGTCAGTTTGATGTCATGTATATACATTAGTTACCTTGGTAACCGCTTAAGTATTATATATATGGTTAAGATGGGTTACAAAAACTACAATTCAAGTTAAAGGAATTACATGACTTGTTATGTATATTTACTTATATAAGAAAATCATCATGTTTCTCCTTGATGTTTAATGTAGTGTATGGCATTTATGACAAGTTAAGACAATAGTGTTATTATGCAGAAGCCCATGTTATCAAATCCCGTCTTTAATATTTAAATTTAGCAGACTGCTTCATCTTATATGACAATTATATATTTTATGTCTAGATTTACTAAAATCATACATTACATAACTATTGTGTGTGGGTTTTTTTGGCTGTTACTTAGTTATTTGAGAGACCACAAGCTGTATTGCTTATTCTTATTATTAGCGCCTTCCAAGCATGTTTATACAGTCCATAGACTTTAAATTATTAGACCCTTCTAGTTTTTTATTTGTTATAAGTATATTTCCATCCTTACATACACAAATATCAGTACTTCAAGCATGGGCAACAATGCCCATCAAGTTTTGCCAGAATACCATTCACTAGTTCATGTGGTGTGTTTCCAAGCTGTTCTTAAAATATCCAAACCAATATTTGTCCTGTTCCATTTTACCAGCCTATTCCATGCAGTGGCCACTCTACCAGTGAACCCTCAACACACCTTCCATTCCCACAGATATTTCCACAAAGGAAATCTGATGACTCTCTAGCACTTCCTGGCAACCCCAAACACCCCTAGAATCAGCTATCCCCATAATCCCAACACGTCTGAGAAAGCTCACCTCCCAGGCCACTGCAAAGGTTACTGCACAAGACCAAATGCTCTTTGTCTTTCACAATAACTCAGACTTCCACTCTTATGTAAGTCCTTAATGTGTTTGGACCAAAATACATTTTAAATATAAAATTGAGCGTATTATTTATTTTTTATTTTATTTTTTTTTATCAAGAATCAACTTAATGAGCTAAACAAAGTGTTGGGAGACCATCAATATGTGTACATGTGGTTTAAAATAGCCCTTTTATTATTTTATATATATATATATGTATATTTAAACCAAAAACTTCATAGCCGAGAATCATCTTGGAGGCTCCTTTGAGCTGTTAACCATTATCATCACTCTGTCTCCGTTACCATAGCAACCTGGGAGCGTCTGATTCTGTTAGTATGTCTGTGTACTGCATACCAGAGGCTCATGATGCACCTAAAGCAAAGCTTCAGTTCACTGCAACTTCAAGCCTAAATTCCTTCCCTTTCAGTGAGGCAGCATCCAGGAAAAGAACGGAGAGCAAACAGATAAAAAAAACAAACAAACAACCCCCCCCCCAAAAAAGCCTCCCAACAAGCTGCCACAACAAGAGACAACACACTTTTCCAGCCTTCCCACCTCTCACTCAGCAGATGTATAAACAAACTATTCTTTGCCAAAATATTCCAAATCACAGTTCCATCCACCCACTTCTCCTGGATCCTTGCTAAAACACCAAATGTCTCCTAATACAAAAGCATCAGTAAACCTCGATCACAAGCTGCAACCCACAGTCTCCCGGAGATGAAAACGGCAACACACAACAGCTGTCAGACACATCTGCATCCACATACACCATGTCAGGCTTAATCAAACAGCACTAGAAGCTATGATACCTGCCATAATTGATATTAATTATGTTTAGAGAGAATAATAATAACATTTGTACTAGCTGCCAGACACGGTTGTATTCACGCACACCATATCAGGATTGATCAAACAGCACTCGAAGCTATGAGACCTGGCATAATTGATATTAACTATGTTTAGACAGAATAATAATGTCATTTGTACTAAGAGCTTGCTACTATTATTTAACCAGGATATACATGACATTTCTAAATCATACTTTAACTGAAGAAGGCATTAGTCTCCATGACAACATTTTTTTTCAAAACACTGTACTGTTACTGCTATTATATATGGTGTTAATTTGTTCCATTTGGAGTCTGAACTCTGATGAATGGTACCTTGTTGAATTAGTTAATTAATTACTTAATTATAAGTAAAAACAATGAAAAATGAACAAGATAAGTATTCATTGAGTTCAAGTAGGGGAATAGAAACTTCTATTATACGTTGCTTTGTTTGGCTTATATATAATGTAAATATTAACCCATCTTGACCCACCTTTGTTTGTGAAGAATTATTGGACTCTTTGAACATTCTGAATAAATCATTACTGTTTCTCAGTTGTTTAAGAAACCCTCCTTTTTAAAAAACATAAAAACAGATGGCAAGTGATGTACCATATCAGTTGATACTTTGAGAGATGTAGTTGTAAGAGTTATTTTTTTTGGGATAGCTATCTTGGAATCAGTTTTTGTTTCTTCTTTCTAGCATCAGTCCAAGGATATTTTAAGAGTAGGGGCCACCCATTCCATTTCTTCTGGGATAGACACTATGTTGTTGTTTTGATGAATATAGTAGCTTCTTCTAAGTCATTAAAGGTTCTCATCTCATTGGCAAAAAGTATTTTTATCTTGGCTGGAAAGTATGCTTTAATGTTGTTTTGTTTCAACAGTTTTATTATTGCCCAGACTTTTTTCCTTTGTTCTAGTATTCTGAAAGAATAATCATTGTCAAACCTTATCAGACTTTGATTGTATTTTAAGGGTGGTTTTCTCCAAGCAGATTTTAATATTAGTTCCTTGTCCAGAAATGAAAGAAAATTTGTAACTATGGATCTAGGTGGAGTATTTGTTGAGTTAGAAGCAGGTTTCCTCAGTGCTCTATGCGCCCTTTCAATTCCAAATGAATGTCCCTCTTTCAAGTCTAAAAATTCAGGAATCCAGGTTGTTAAGAATAAAATAATGTCTTCTCCTTTTGTTGTTTCAGGCAGACCAAAGATCCTTATGTTGTTTCTCATTTCCCTGTTTTCTAAGTCATCTATTTTGTTTATTCTGTTTAAGCATAAATTCTTTTTGAATTCTTCCTCTTTGAGTCTCCCTTCGGAGATGTCTCTATATTTGCTATTTTTGTATGGTGTTGCTGTAATAGTTCCTTAAGAGTATCAGTCTGTTTTTGAGAATTTAATTTGAGGTTTTCTAAGTCACTTTTAAAGCCACCCATCTTCAAAGATAGTTCCTGTAAGGTAGATGTCATCAATTGCAGTTCTTTTTTCAAAGCAGCATCTGGACGAGAATTCCTTGAGTTGTTCATATTCAGTGACTCAATATATCTCCAAGTTACTTGACAGGAACATTTTTGTATATCTCCACCAAAATTGATATTTATGTAGTTTAGTAGTTTATTTATATATTTCTGATGTTTTAAACTTGAAAATAATAACATTTTCCTATATTATTATACTACTTTATGGAGCTCTCAAAATTCACTCGTCTCAGTTGGCCATTTAGGCTCTGCCCCCGACATTACATTTTTTGATATCAGAATGAGTCAATAAGCCTATGAAGTCTTCTATTTAAGTGCATTTTCTTTAAGGGTGTTTAATATTCGATCTGCCCTTAAATCCTACTTTCCTGTCACCCTTTCTACATATGTCGTGTACTTTCTTGAATTACATTATTCATTTCATTTCCACAACTCAGTCTGGCAATGCATTCTATCTGTGTCAACTATTTCTGTGAAGAAATAGTTATGTCCATCAATGGAGTAGATAGTCCCTATAATCGATTGCATGTACCATTTCCTTTTCCCTTCTTTCCTTGCTGTTTGGGATGATCCCTTCACATTTCTCTTATCTATATCACACCACCTTGTCTACTCTGGACTCTAGTTAAAAAAGTATCAGTGCTTCTAGTCTTTAATCACACTTTCTCCCTTCCATCCTATACAACATGCTGGTGGCTTTCCTCTGGACTCTTCTGGCATCCCAATATTCTTTTACTTGTATGGTCTTTAAAACTGCACACAGTACTCAGGGAGTGGCCCCATCATGGCCTAGTTGAGTATGAGTACTATCCATCTGCTTCTTCAGTCTGCCTTTCTGAGGAAACACCTCAGCATTCCATCTCTTTCTTCCACTGTGTTTCACTCAAGGAGTATTGATTCAGCCCAGATGTGACTCAATATCTCCACATCCTTTAGTTGCTCTTTTATCATCAGTTCCACTCTCTCATTTCATACTTCACACCAGTTTTTTTTTTTTTTTTTGTAGATTTTTGTCTCAGCTGCCTTCTGACCATCAGGCATTCTCTCAGTTAATCGGCCCTTAACTTCCTGCTGACCTAGTGGGGTCATCATCTAGGCTGCTATCAGGGGTGGTTTGAGGTCTTATCCATTTTCTCCCCAGCCATACCATATGTGCATTCAGTAGGGCACTATGGAGGGTGTAATGGGCTCATTCAGGAGGTTATCCCTTACTTCTGCAATGCGCATTACCCACAAGCAGTCTTGCCACTTCCCTTGCAGCATGAGTGGTTGTCTCTGCAGTTTACACCAGGTATATCATACTGACCTGTGTGCCTCTGAGTACATATAGCCCCCCACCCCCAGGAGAAGTGAGCTGTTCACACTCCTTCAGTCCTTTCCTCACTGCCTGGTTTGTCCAGTGCCAGAGTTAATAATCACACCCTAGTCATCTGAGTCACTGGATGGACTCCATCTATTAATGCCACAGAGCTAGTACTTTACACCAGTGTTGTTGTCCAGCACTGAAGTTCAACTACTACCTTGCTGCCTACCTGGTAATGCCCTCCCATGTTCTTCCTTAGACTCCTCTATCACCCCCCCCCCACACGTTATACCTAACCTACATCACCAATGAAGAAATTGATTCTGTTCCCTGCTTCATCAGATGTACCTTTGTCAAACACACTGAAGAGTGCCAAACCCAGCATTGGCCCCTGTTGTCCTCCAGTAGTCACTTTCCTTATTTTGGACATGTCACTCTTAAAACAAACTTCAGAGTCCTGCCCTTAAATCATGCAGCAATCCAGCTCCTAAGTCTTCATCCTAATTTCATCTCCCTGTGTGGAATGAAGCTGATGGTCTTGATGAAGTCTAGGTAGACCCTATCCCTTAGTATTTCCCTGTCAATTTATCCTGTATGCAAGTCATAAAGATAGATCTGTTTTACTGACAATTCCTTTGGCCACAAATCAGTTGTTTTCCTGGTTATTGCAGCCACCCCCCCCCCCAAAAAAAAAAAAAAAAAAATTTCTTCAACATTTCAGGTGGACAAATTTGGTCCTCACTCTTGTTATTATAGTTTGATTTCTTTTGACATTGCTGCAATGCATAAATGGACATAAAAGGCACCTAATAGGAATTAAGGAACTGATGCTTGGGGAGGAACCTGTAAGGCTTACTTATAAGAAAATAATCTTTATGCACACATTTCAATGCCAGCAGTAACCATCTCAGTGCTGTGGAATATTTCAGAGGCAAATTTCATCTAAAGTACAAGAGTACTAAACTTCATTTTATACCCCACCTCTTACCTTCATTGTAAGAAAACTGCCTACCACTCTCTCCTAAAATGTTTAGACAATTATTATTGTTTTCATTATTGTTATTATTTTTTATTATTATTGTTTTAGGAAGTCGCTTATTCACCATTAGGGTTACCACCTCTGCTACTTTTCATAGGGTAGTCTTAATTTTGGGGAGATGCATCCTGAAGAAAATAAAAAATAAAAATGGCAAATATCCTGATATTTTAGGACAAAATATTTCTAACTTTCCTTTAAATAGTTTTGAAAATGCTTGTGTTTGTGGCATAGGGGGACGATGTCTTGACCACAGCCCAGATGACGTACTGTGACTAGAGGCTCTGGTGCTTGACAATGAACAGCGAGGACTGGTATGCCATCCTGAATGTAGGGATGGTGGTTCTCACCCAGCTTATACCAAAGCTGCATAACAGTGCCCTCTGCTGGAGAACAGAAGCTCATCATGCAGTGGTGGGCTAGTTTAGGAGGATGTGGGTGTGGGAGAGACTCAGCACACTTGCATGGATTGAGGGGCCTTAGACAGCTCACAGCAGAATGGATGTACTTACATCATCACTGAATGCAGTGGTAAAGCTCCTAAAATAGAAAAAAATGGTCTCACCGCTGGGATGCCAGCAAGAACATAGAGCACTTTCAGAGGTGCCTGCAAGTATGATTATATAATGATGTTTCAAGTATAGTATCATAGTATGGTACTATATTTGAAACACCATAACATTCTACAAAAAGAAAACAGTTAAAATTCTATAACAGTGTATCTTTATTTTGGTAATAAAGTGAAAACATACATTTTGCACTTGTCAAGGGTATGGTTTGTCCATAAAAGATCAACGTGGAAAAATAAGTTACAGTGTGGCTGCAAATCTAAGACCGGTAATTTGATTGTCTTTTGTCAAAGATATGCATATGTTTGTTAATTAATTGAGTAAATTTTTGCTGCTAGCTGGGTACTGGATTAGTTTTACATTAGCATGCTTTCATATCAGATGAAAATGTACTTGTTTCCAGTAGAATGAAAAAAAAGCAGTATGCGAATCTTGTAGTTTGCCTTGACAAGTATTTATCATTTCATATAGCTAATAACTTGTTTCCCAGGTTGTTGCTGTTGTTTAAGTCAAATAGGCTACATCATTGCCAGCTGGGAACTATATCAATTTCAGCTGCTGGGCTGCTATTAGAATCAGCAGAACATTATTTTTACATTGTTCGTATTTTGTCAATGCTTTTTCATTTTAATTTGACATGTTTTCTAATTCCTTCTAAGAACCCCTGGGTCAGTCAGATAATGATGTTTTGGAAAGAGGTGTTGTCCTTGCTTGTTTTCCTGAAGAAAGAAGAAAACTGCAGCCCCCTGAGTACTTGCTAACTTTCTATATGCAGTCAGTGAAAAGTTGGAAGAAGCATATTGTACATTTTCTGTGTCAAAAAATTATGAATTGTTTTGTAGTCAAAAGACACAGCCTGATTTCCCTTGTACCTCACAGTAATGTCACATCTGAAGCATTGTGCATTTCACACCCACCTGATAGCAACATTACACCAGTTTCTCTGTTTCTCCCACCCTTTCCATTTTGCCATCAAATTATTTTTCTTCTTCTTCATCATAATCTTCTTCTCATTGAATATATTCCTATTTCAGCCAGGCTGTTTTCAAGCAAATGCTATCATCTCACATTTCCAGAAAACATTCAACATTCCCAACAGTCTCTAAATACTCTCAGCATTCCTGAGAAGGTGACCATGAGCTTAATTGTAAGAAAAAATATAATTTTAGGGAACAAAGGCAGTTTATGTTTGTATACTGTAAATTGCCAAATGTATACTCTATTACTAATCACTCCATTTTTGTAATTGATCTGACATTCTTTTCATTGCAATACTCACTGTAAAAGAAACATTGATATTATGCAAAGTATTGGCTATTTCTAATCAGTTCTGTCTTTAATATCTCATTCTTTTTAATGTTCACTCACACTTTACATCGTAAGTCCTACCATTGTTTGAGTTCTATCAGAAATTGCACTTTGTTGACATGTTTTTAATTGTATTGATTCATGGCTGCTGCGTCTGCTTAACATGGCAAAAGTACATTACACAAATGCAGCACTGTAAGCGTATGCTGTAACCCTGCAGGCTAGTACGTAGCCTGTTTTTCCATTTTCATAAGGAAGATTACCTTCATTTAATACAATGGAAAACGCACATCTTATTTATGAGTATGTGATTTTATAGCATACATAGATTCATAGATTAGTACTAGGCTAACTGCCTTTGTGGGCCATTTTTAAGCCTAGCCAATTACCCTGTGTGAGAATCAAACCCTGCACCTTTGGTTTATAAGGCAAATACCTTAACCATTATGCCAATCTCCCACCCTTAAACTTTCTTCTTAGGTTCGTAGATTAGTACTAAGCTAACTGCCCTTGTGGGCCATTTTAAGTTTAATCAATTGTCCATTGTTAGACTCAAACCCTGCACCTTGTGTTTGTAAGGCAAACACCTTAACCATTAGGCCACCCTCCCAACTCTAGCTTGACACCATCCCGCAGCATATTATGCATGGTAATCATGCACTGATATGTGCCTTTAAACACTGCAGTAATTCATGCTGCTTGACTCATAAAACTGCTGTAATTCTACAGGTTTTTCTCTAGCTCTGAAATGAGCTAGCTTTTCAGGTGGATGTATTTACTGCCTAGAGTGATCTTTTCCACTAATAAGACAAATATCTGTCAGTGTTACTAATAAATAAGCTTAAATTAAAACTAGTACTGCAGTGAGTAACTAGTACTGCAGTGAGTGAATCTGAGGGCATAAGATCTTGATTATTTAAAGCTAGATTTATCATTTGTGTAGCTTTAGTGACATAGACTTGTGTTGCATGCAATACATTAAGCTGTATATGCCTTGCTTCCTTGGGAAACACAGCCTTTATATCCAAGAATAATATGTTGAAAGTTCAAAGGAGTAATAAATATATTATGTTTATTCCTTGAAGAAGTCAAAAAAGGATACTTAATTGCTTTGAGAAATTCATGCTCAATAACTATGTTTAATCTGAAAATCTTAATTGTAAGCAGTTTTAAGCTAACATCAAATGATGTGTTCTACAACATTTATAGATATGCCCTAACATTGCTGCCTTGTTTTAAGATCAGACAGGATACCAATTTCAGATATCAAAGAAGGTGATCTGTCGAGAAAGAAGAGCCCTAAGACATCTAAGACTGAATGAAAAAAACCCAAAAAGTATTGGCTGTTAACCAGTGACATCCCAACTCACCTACCTTTGGAAACCGCTTTTCGCTGCCTATTTTTTGTCAGCCTTTAACAGTGATTTGTGTTAGTAGCTGTTACTTTTGACTGTTATACTAATCTGTTATACTACTTTATTTAATAAAGAGTAGTGAAATTTACACTTCCTTATTGCTTCCTATCGCCCATGTGTAGACAGAGCCTAAATACTGTAACTGCAAGCTGAGACAGCAGCTGACCTGACTAATGCTGCTAGCTAAATGTTTCACATTCATTAATGTGATTTATGCATATTTCTGCCTCTTGCCATCACTGTTTTTCTATGGTCTGTACATCATTATTACAAGCACTACTAGATTTTTATTTTTTTTTTCAAGCCTATGCTACACTTTTGAAAAGAAACTGTGTTTTAAACAGATGTGAAAAAAAGAGTTTGAGCAGTAAGTAATAATTTACCGCTTATTTCTATATATTATTAAATAAGTAAATTCATGCAAACAAATAAGCAAACATAAAACGGCCATTTATTTTTCACATAATGTTAAAAGTATGACAAGAAAATGTTTATCAGAGTTTTAAGACTTGTAAGGGACCAAACTGCTTATGTACTTGTTTACCTGCTTAATTATTTTGATTCTATTATTTTCAACTGTATTTTCAATAGGAAACATTGTTATTTCCACCGTGCAAGAATGGTGCCTTTTTTGAAAAACTTCATTTGAAAGTAACACCTGCTGATCTGTTGGCTTCTTGTAGAATAGGCGGTCAAGCTGCCATTTTCTTTGACAGATGAATATGTGAAGTATTACATTTACACCAGGATTCAATTAACTCCATGTAGGTTTTGCGAAGAGCTTATATGGAGTGTTTTCACATATGCGATGTTGCTTATCATGCAGCATCATGCCATGCATATTAATGTAGCGTGGCACGCATAAGCAAGGTGTTACGGTTTGCAGCAGTGTTCCTGGCTGTGAAACCTGTAATATGAATGTGGATCATACATCTCAACCTTTTAGTGCAAGAAATCTGGACAAAGACAAATATAATGGGGAAAAAAGGCCCAAACATAGGGACAGATTTTAAATATTCTGTTCTTATAAACATAGAAAGTAGCTATAATAATAGGATATGTAATAGCATACATTTACTGAAGGATATGAAATACAGAACTCAAATGTATGTCATTATTTATTGACTTCAGTCTTCAATGATTTTCCAGAAAACCACAAATTTTACATGGAACAGGCCAAAAATATGAGTCAAAAATGTGGATGGCTGAGGGGTATGATGCGGATAGCATATCCATGTAAGGTTGCTAGCCACAAAAGTGGATTGTATGACAGCATGTCAATTGCTTTTCCCTTTCTTGAGTTTTCTTCATTAACATTTGTTTGGGGCACTGCCATAGATTGTTTTTTTTCCTAATTTCAAGTATTTCTCCATTTTTTTTTGGGGGGGGCAGTGTTTATGCAATGTACCACTTAGCACACATGTTTGGTCATGCTCATCTAGTTTGTGTGAAGTGCCACAGTGCGCAAACTGGATGAATGGACCACCCAGGTTGCAGACAGGATCCAGACAGCCACAAACATAAACCAGATGCATTCCATTAATACTGTTGACCATCACACAAACATGGTAAGCAGCTTTGCACTGCGATTAACAGAGAGAACTTTACAATAAATACTGAGAGGGAATGTCATGTAAGTAATCTTGTGAAAGCACATATTAAGTGTAGGACTGGAGTGCAGATAGTCCTGTGTTTGAATGATGGTAAGTGATGCCCAACCTTTTCAAATGTTGCAAAACCAAAAATTGTGTACTTTCAGTAAGCACAATACATGCAATTGGTGGGAAAACATCAGGATGCAAAATGCAATGACAGGAAATTCTCATTTTACATTGGGCTTGATCTATAGTAGTCATGTCTGGTGTGTCTGGTGAAGGAGTGCTTTTCTGAGTGCAAAGGTGGGGTATTCAGGAGTCCAAAGCCTTTATTGGACTTCTAGTTAAGGAGTATGGGCCCTGGTTGCTGCAGCAAGACTATTCAGGATCAAAATATAAGTCTGAAGCCTGGAATAGTATTGACAGGGCTTTTACTAGTGCTACAGGTATCCCCCATGCTGGTGAACAATGCCAAAATCATTTTAATGACCTTTCAACCATTGGATTGGTGAATTTAATACAGGGAACACCACACAGATATGCAAATATCAATTACAGTGATTAACTGCAAGAATTAAAAGCTGAATATAGTCAAGACTAGTATTCATAATGGTATTCTGTTCTGTTTATTCCACAGCTGCCATGGAGTGAGCATCGAATGTGAGATCCCATGTCATATGATTGGCACAGATGAGAGAAGCATGTGATATGTATGTGTGATGTCCATTTAATATCCCACCAAACTGCCACCAATATGTGACGTCCCTACTATCCTAGGTCAGTAACTAAAGAACATTAATCCTCACTATTGACTCCAATGTGAGACTGTCACTTAAACAGGTGTAATATTTTACAATTCTTCCCTAAGAGCACAACAGGAACATGCTCTATACTCTGGGACTGGACTATATGCTTTTTGTCCACCTCAAATATAACTCCTTATTACACACTTCAGAGCTATGTGTCCCAGTTTAAGACCTCTGATACACTCACAATAAATAAATTAAATCTCACACATCCAAACACTTCTGGGAAAGCCTGACACAGATTTCCAGCTGTGCCCCTTCCCAAAAATAACAAGGTGATGGGCTGATACCTATCAGAGTGACTACATCCCCTTTGAAATGGGTGTCCAATTATTAAAATAGGTATCAAAAGAAATAGTAGCATATGACCTAAAGCAGCCAGACTTTTGGAGTGGCCCAGGAATTATCAAAGCAGGTATAAGCACTCTCAAATCACTAAAGGATACACTAATTTACCGGCCACAATGTAAGATAATAAAAATATTTAATAATGAGCAAAATGATTAAAAATGTAAAACAGTAATTTCAATAAACAAACAGAATTCGATCACTAAGAAAATGAAATTAATACTGAAGGATAGAAATCCAGCATTTAGAAAACCTCTGACTAATTAGCTATAATTTCCTATCTAACTGAAGAACGCTGCCCCTGATCTAAACTAAACATTACAACAGAGCAAAGGCAGGGTTACAGTTCTTGATGAATCCTTTGGGTATCCACTGCTCAATACAACTGTGAACATAACCCAGCTGTTTAAACTGTCTCCAGCAGGCTCTTTTATAAGCTAGGTTAACTGTCTTAACTGTTCTAGTTCTTATTTTCATTTCACACTTTGAAAATAAACAAACAATTATTTATAAGTTCCTTCCTGTCTTTCAGTCTCTGACAGTAAGCACAGAGCAACTGGAAACATTTCAGTTACATCATCTGTAGATCAGCTGACTCTGAGATAGTCTGCATTTAGAATCTCCTTCACAGACATGTTCAATTAGACATGTAAAAGAGAGCTGTTCAACCTTTTAAACATCCTGTACAGAGTATTAATCAACATGTAAAAACTTATTTACAATATCATAGCTAGTCATTCTGGCATATAATACACAGGTTGATCTGAAATTATGTCCAACGCTTCAGCCAGACATGCTAGCACAAATGACAGTGTCTAATTTCTTCACAGTATGCATCAGAGCGGTACTGTTATTGCAGCATTAGAAGTTAAGGATGGCTTAGTTGGTATTTAATACAGTTGTATCAAACTGAGCATGCATATCTCAACTGTAAAATAAATTACACATGCCTTAGTCTGTAGCACAAAGCAACAGTTCCATATTCTCAAATAGCAGTGAGCATGCATCTCTCAACTGTAAAGGAAAGTATGTATGCAGTAGTCTGTAGGACAAAATAACAGTACAGTATTAAGAATAGTCAGTGGTTGCAGGTTGAAAAAACACACTTCCCAAATATATAGTGCTGTTGGGTTTTCTGAGATTTTGAGGGATAACATGGATTTAACTTCACATATGACATACAAAGCATTGATACAATTATTCTGTTACCCTTACTTTTAACACTACAAACTCCTAACAGATTTCTTTATTACTTTTAACACTACCCAGAGGCACACTATAGTACAGACTGCAGCAAGTAATCCTTAATGTGTGCATATATTGCACATATGTGTGTTCCAATTATACTGATTACAGTTTACAGCCATTGGTGTGACTGCTTTAGAGGTCTGATGTTACATTGCAATACTGATGAAAACTTAACAGTACTGTATATTTGGGAATTGTGTTTTTTGAACCCACAACTTCTGACTACTCTCTAATACTAAGCTATTGTTTTGGCCTACAGACTAATGCATGCATACTTTTCTGTTACAGTTGAGAGCTGCATGCTCAATTTGATACAACTGTATAATAAACCAAAAAGGTGTCTTCACTTTTAGTGCTACAATCACGGCACTGTTTGGATGCATGCATACCCCATGCTTCTCACATCTGTGCCATTCTAGTAGCATGGGTTCATGCATTCAGTTCTTTCTGCTCTTGGTTTGCGATGGCTGCAGAAAAAAAAAACAGAACAGAATAGAATACCATTATGAATACCAGTCCTAACTATATCCATAGCTGGCTTTAGGCATAGGCGCCGCTCTATTAGGGGCACTTTTCCAGTATTTATTTGGTGTAGGTAGACCAGGATGGGGGCACTGGATGGTGTGGTGGGGGTTGCCATAGAGCCCTTTTGCCTAGGGCACCAGTTAACCTAAGGCCGCTTCTGACTATATCCAGCTTTTAACTCATATAAGTAGTCTCTGTAAGTGATACTTACACATCTGTGGGGTGCCTCCAGCCCTACGTTCCTCAATCCAATGGATGAGAGTATCCCTGTTCCTCATCTGGCAGTCTCTGTAGTGATTCTTTCATTGTTCACTAGTGCGGGGATACCAGTAGCACTGGTCAAAGCTTGGGCAAGACTATTCCCTGCATCTGACTTGTAATCCAAGGCATGATAGTCCCTCTGCAATAGCCTGGGCTCATGTTCATTCATCACCAGGAGTCCAACAAGCACTTTGGACTCCTGGACACCCCATCTTTGAGCATGGAATCTCACACTCTCTCCACAAATGCCTGCCATGCCTACCACAGATCAAGACCAATGTAGAACAATGTTTTCTCACTCATTGGAGGTATTGTGCTTACTGAGAATGTGCACTTTTTGGTTTTGCAATATTTGAAAATGTTGTACATCGCTTACCATTGCACAAACATGGTATTTGACAGTGAGCACTGATGGGCAACATGTTTGCGTGATGGCCAATAGTATTATTTTAATGCATCTGGTTTATGTTTGTGGATGTCTGGATCCTGTCTGCTACCTGGCTGGTCCATTTGGCCTGTTTGCGCACTGCTACTCTATGTGCAAATGAAATGAACATATCCAAACCCATTTATGCTAAGTGGTGCATCACACAAACAGTAACCCCCCCAAAAAAAAAATAAAACTGAGAAATAGTTTAAATTTGAAAAATCATTCTATGACATGCACAGTAGAAAATTGTAGCAGAGATAAAATATGTCTACATAGGTCTGGATTTCAACTCTCACTGCAATGGACTGTCAGAAAACAGGATGGGTGCCTTATCCATCTTTGCCACACAAACAGCTTTGCAACAAGGAAATTAAGCAATTCCTCACACAACCAAGTGCAACTGAATGTACACTGATATCAAGGCATAAACTGTTATTTGTACATCTGTTATATATAATGTATTTGGATATAGTGCACTTAGTGATCACACAACCTGTTATGATTGCTGCTTGTAAATATACAACTCTGTCTTACCTTTCTGTGTTTCTTGGTCATTCATCAGTTATCTGACTAGTATTCATATACCTGCAGTGTGTAAGTTGGTCTATATAATTTACCTTAAAATATGAAAGGATATTAACTGGGAATACTATGATATGCAGTTGCCATCAAATGAAGGGCAGGTTGGATGGCACAAACAAGCATAGAGTGCACTTTTGGGGGGGAGCAAAAGTTCCTGTTATTGCACATGCAAGGGTGCACTGTTCTTTCGGGGGGGACCTGGTTGAGCTACTGTTATGGCACAAACAAGGATATGTTTCTCTTGTTACTCTCCTTGTTTTGCATCTTGTCTGTTTGATCTTGTGAGGGTTGTGAAATCAGAAACTGCAATGTGTCTCATTACCTTCTAACTTCTTTCTGTAATGATGTCTCAGTACAAACATATGGTCCTAAACTGAGGGCATGCAGTGATCATCAGTACTTTGGAGAGGTATGAATGTGTGCTTCTTTGATGCTGGAGGCCTGCTATCTATGTACACATACAAGTCAAATAACTCTCTGCCATCACATGTTACATTAATTTCTGTACATATCTCCCACCTTTACTTGCTTACTGTACCAAGCGATGCAATGCAAGGACATGCCTTAATATTATTATACAATGCAGTACATGTTCATGACTTACCTTGTAAATGCAGCAGTTGCCACAGTATTAGTTCATGTCTGACTGTGATGCAAGCAGTACACAGCCAATACATAGGGAGGTAAATACTCTGTCTCTGAGATGAGGCAGGCAGAGGTCACAGAGTTCCTGTAGTGTGTCCCTGTCCACCCTGTAGCACTTTACACTATCCATGTTGTACATGTTGTGATAAGCTAAATGTGGCATGAAAATTCTTCTCCATCTCAGCCTAGACCTATTGGTAGCAGCAGCAGCATTGCTTGCAGCCTCTAGCACATACAAATGGAGTCAAGCAGCTGCAGCAGCTCCTAATATTCTGTGTTTAGACTTTCTGTGTCGTACTACCTTTGAAATCTATGGGAAGAAACAGCATGAAGTCTACATGGATACTTTATAACTTGTTGAATAGCTCCACCAGACTGGTTGATTAGCATGCAATTCGGCTGCTTATGCTGTAATCAGCATATCTGAAACACAGGTAAAGACAGGTGCAATCCATTAATAATCTACTCCATTATAAAAAAAGCCAAATGTGTAGCTAGCCAAACTGATGATGAAGAAACTTGCTACATGTTTGCAGGATTTCACAGAAGCAAATTTCTTCCCAAGATATCTTTATAGAGGAGCATTGAACTCCAGGAGGTATGCTCCCATTTTGTTACCTACCTTCACAATGCTTATGCTGGAATATATTAATGAATAATGTGAAGCAAAGGTTTTTACACTTTTATCTTTATGCATTAGTTAGAAGTGTACTGATGGTATGGCCATGTTTGTCAAGCCATTTCAGGAACAGGTCCATTGAAAGCACTTATAGCATTTCAAAGACGTTTTATTAGCAAAATGGTTACTGTTATGTCACAAACTAGAATGGACTGTTTTTTTGAGGGAGCACAGTTGAGTTACTGCTATGGCACATACAAAGATATGTTGCTCTTCCTACACTCCTTGTTTTGCATCTTGCCTGTTATTAGTATTTCACATCTGTACTCTGTTTTATGTTTTTCCTGTGGGTGCTACTGACTGCTTACCTTTATTGTTTTTTTTTGGAAACAGTTACTTTGTAGTTATGTGATACTTATGTGTATTATCATTCTGTAATCTTTTAGGACACAAACAATGTCAGTGAGGCAGAGATCCCCATTCAGTGATGTGGAAAACAATGTCATTGTTGATGCTGTCCGTCAACATGGGGCATTTGTGCTGGGAAGGGGTCAGCCCAATATGGCATAGAGGCTACAATTATGATAGCACATTGTTGATAACATCAATTCTGTGGGCGGCCACAGCTGGACCTATGAACAGGGGCACCACAGGGCCACTGACGTGATTACCATGCATGGAGGCAAGCAGCTGGAGTTGCTTGAGACCAAAAGGTAACCAGGGGTTGGCCTGCTACAGAAGCACCTCTTACCCACAATGAAGCATTCCTGGTGAATATCCTCCAACATGAGAGCTCACATCAGAGTGGATCACAGCATGTCCTTGATGTGGGTGCCATTCCTTCTGAGTCCCAAGAGGAGCTTCCAGGTAGGCTTTGTTATATGACCAGCTGAATACTATTGTACAGTAAAACAATTGAAATAAATGTTACTTCTGTGTTACATGTCTTTTTTTTGGGGGGGGTTGAAGTTATAGGGGATATAGGAGATTGCTACAGTTATAAGCTTAGTTTGGAGTTGTCAGCTATGTTCTTGTTGAAAGTAGAGTTAATGCAGATATTGAGGAATACATGTATTACCCCTGTCTTACTGTTAAATGTGATGATTTTGCCCTTACCTCTTGCTTAACTTATTTCAGGATCATCAGGAATCCAGTGACCTATGCCTCCTGCAGATGGTAAGCCAAATAAATTTATGTCAGTACTTCAGATCAATTTAAAGAAATATCATAATGTGTCATTTTAGACCTGTTGTGTGTATTATTGTACTGTCTGTAACAGTGGCAGCACTGTTAGTTGTTTAGCATATATTGCACCATAGTATTGCAGGTATTAATGTATGCCTGTGTTTCTTCCTTTTTATCACAGGTGGTCCTAACAATAGGAGTGTGGGCTCTGTGCCACCTGATGTCAGTGATCAGCAGACACTGATGATGATGGTGGTAAAACTGAGGCACAGTTGAGGGGGTGCAGAAGTTGAATCTGACCCAAAGGCTGATATCCAGCCACCCCTTCATTTTCCCTAGATGCAGCCAGTAGGCCTACGCCTACCCAGTCCACTGATCCCACAAATATTGGACAGGTGGAGGGTGAGGACATTGATCTGGGAAGTGTGGCTACTCTGGTTTCAGTGCCTGTTGATTCTGGCCATAGTCAAAGTGTGAGCAAGACGCCACGCAGAATAGTAGATAGGGGTGCTTAGAGGATGCCTGCTGTCCCTCCTCCACCTGGTGCAGGTGTCTCTTCCTGTGTCACTCAACGTATGTTTAGGGCTGTCATGGAGGGACAGGTACATTCAGAAAGGTGCTCCATACAAATTCTCAGGGTAGTAGATGTGACAAAGTCTGACATCCATGACTGCCTCCACCATGTTGCTGATGTAATGGATCAGATTAATGACAAGTTGGAATGAGTCATGTCCTTGATGGAATGTCTGCTGGGAGGTAAATGGTGTACTCTTGGGAGTAGGTCCGCCACAACATCTGCTGATAGCCAATGTGGTTGTGCCCGATCACACTCCCGTAGTGGCAGCACTTACACTGGTGGCAGGCCCTAGGGTCGTGGTCTTGGGCATTCCCATGAAGGGAGCACATCCAGCAGACATCAGTCACATTCAGGTAGCAGCACTGCATCTGTCCTTGGGAGTGGAGGTGCCAGTTGAACTCCCAGCAGAGCCAGTTCTCATGGTTGAGGGTGACAACTATGAACTACCAGATCTACCATGCATGGCTCACACCTGTCCAACACACCAAGACATAGAGCTACCACTTAGCTTGGCTGTGTTTATGCATACTCTCACACACCATGTTCCCTTTCTTACTCACATACACTCACCAACCTTTTGTGTCAGCCGAGGCCTTCTGCCCCCCCCCCCCCACCAACAACACCCTGTGCATGTGATGATAACTGTGTGATATCTCTGTTTTCTCTCTTTTGGATTCAGGGATAGAAGAGCTTTGTGTCTGATGCACAGGGTGCATAGCTGCATTAGTGCTTAGTATATCTGCATTTGTGTTGTTGAACTGATAATTGTACTTGTCACTTATGTTTGCCTTGCCAAGTTATACAATGGATAGCATCATTATTTCACTGCTTTCTAGTGCATTCTCTTGTAAGGGTTATGAAGTCATGAACTGCAATGTGGGATACATATGCTCACTTGCTCTTCTGACTAGGCACACACACACACACACACACACACACACACACACACACACACACACACACACACACACAAACACACACACACACTTTACTGCAGTGAGAACAGAACCCCTTCCTATCTAGGTACATAGCCTCCAGAAATCAGTACCTTACACAAGCACCATGGCACAAGTCTGACTGTTATATGGCTGTAGGCAAACTTAAAGTAGATGACATCAGCAGGCCATGTGGGGACAACATGTTGGGAGGCCTGTAGAGCTACATAGATTCATAGGTTCATATGAGGCCATTAGCCTATCTGCAGTAGGGTGTGTAGAAGCCTAGCTGTGTAAAAACACAAGTACCCTTATTGAGCATAGTTGGATGTTTTGAGTTTAGCACAGGAAGGTTGTCAGCACCACTGAGTGGCTCTGTACATGACGGAGTACACATTATATATTACACTTGTAGTGTGGTTGATATATGAGTGTAAAAAAATGCTGAGACCCCAGGGTCGTACTTATTGGTGAAAATGGGGGGAGGGCAACACATGGATGTATTGTGAATATATGATGTATAGTTAGATTGTGCCCTTAATTTGCAATGTTTCAACATGTACTTTTATGTTATACAAATGAAATGGAAATAAACAATAAAAAAGCATCATATATACAGTTCCATAGCAATGTGAGCAGCGGATTTGTGCGGTGGTTAACAAAGTGTACATGCATACGAGTTGCACCTGTTTGCTTGTAGGTAAGCAGTGCCCAAACATGAGCCACATTGCTAACATCGGACAAGCAGAATGCAACAGTAGCAAGCAGTTTCATGTATAGGCAGATGTGTATGTGTTTCACAAATGTTAAAGTTATGCCCATCCAGATAGCAGGAATACATTTACTGGACTGTAGTATACCTGCAGTCATAGATTTGATCATAAATGTGATAATACATAGATTACTTAATCAGTAAAATTAATACTGTATGGAATATGATGTATTTGAACCCAGGACTATGTGTATGGCAGTCCTACACTTGCATCTATTGCCACCAGAATGTTGAGGAAACAGTTGTCTATGTTGTACTTCATTGCTGTAAACTGAAATGTCACAGCAGTAAAACAAAGGTTGCACACTCTGCACTAGAACCCAGTACCATCTGTCCATCTGTACTGCAGGCCGAGTTTTCATGATGGCCGAGGGTATTAATTTAACGTATCCAGTTTCTATTTTTGGCTGTCTGCTTCCTAGGTGTTCCACCATGCTTAACACAAACCAGATAAACACAGCCAAACCTGAAATTTATTTTTTCCCTACTTCTACTGTTTGTGCTATGCAGTGCATCATGCAAAAAGTACAATTGAAAATGAGAAGAAGAAAACAAAACTTAGTAATGGACACATAGAAGTAAAATAAGGGTCTGGTGTCACATGTTAAGGTACTTTCTGTACAAATCCCACCACTATTTACTTGATTACTGTAACAAGTTAAGAAATAGAAGGATATGCCATAATATTATTAAAGAATACATTCTAGGTTCAGGACTTACCTTCAAATGCAGCAGTTGAAAAATTTTATTTCAGGGTTAAAATTTCCTTGTCTCTATTCCAATGGTATTGCAGTATTCAGGAAAAAACAGAATGGAGGTTACGCAGATGGTTTATAACTTGTGGAATAGCTCCACCATGTTGAAAATCACCTGCTTATGCTATAATTAGCACCCATGAAAAACACCTGAGGCTTAAATGAGTATGTTAACTCCATTGGTGCTCATTAGTGAGTGATGTGCACCTTCATGCCACTGCACACACCTACACTTATATAAGATAAAAACAGGTAATCTTGGTAATGTTTATCATGCAAACATGAAGCTCACAAAGTGAAGGAAAAATTACAGATCCTGTACTAGAACTCAGGGCCATCTATTTTCTAGCCCTACACAAACATGTGCTGCCACATAAATAGTTATATGACAAATAGTGAGAAACTTGCCATTCATTCTTCCATTTCCCCTTGTTGCACTAAGTGCCGCATGGTGCAATGACAAAAATTATAAAGAAAATTAGTTATTGTGGACATACAACACATTTTGACAAACAATAAAGAGGATGAAACAGAACTTGTGAATTGTGCACTGCTTATGTGCACTTTTACACTTCACAGACCTACATGTATACCTCTGTAATTGTAACCTGAAACACCCCTCAGATGTCATCATTCACTGTTGCCATCCATTGAAAACGAAGACTGTGGAAGTGCCTACACAAAGTGAGCACCCTAAACAGTTGCATGTTCTTGAGATTCTGCAGTTCTAATGCATTTCAACCTTATTTGTATCTTCAATATGTTGACAGCCCTGAATCTAGATGGTTGGTAATCGTGGAGGCAGGGAAACTGGAGGGGACCCCATTGTTGCACACACAAGGGGGGGTGTTCATTTGCTATATATCTGCACAGAAGAATACCATTTTTGATAAAACTTGACTGTATTCCATCAGCTATGTACATACTGCATATGCTTACATGACCTATCTACATTAGTTACAAGTATATTATTCATTTGGAGGTGGGGTAGTGAAGCTGGGTTTATGTCAAGGCACTTAACTAGGAATTGTTGCTGTTGTTAATCTAATTTTCTAGCATCCGCCATGTCTAATAATGTCATAATGTGTGTGGTGTTACATATTATGGTCAGTTATGTACAAATCTAGGGAGTTTTACTTGCTCTTGTTTCCTTGTAGTTTCCTTTCCATGGCTGTATTTGGAAAGTTTTCGAATATAGGCAACATGAGCACAGAGTCTACATGGTTGCTTTACAGCTTGTTAAATTGTTCCACCGTGTTGGTTTGCTTCATTAGCATACAGTTCAGCTAATTATGCTGTAATTTGCATGCCACAAAAATTGCCATGTTTGCACGTGAGTGCACCCCCCCTATGTGGAGTTTATCGAATCTAAAACTTTTCATGGCCATGTGCACATCTCACCATGATGCGCACAAGGTAAATATGACCATGTAGGCTTTATTAAATGCCCCTTTTATTATTTTACTTATTAAAAATATTATTGTTGCAAGTAGTATTAACAAAAATAAATAACATCTTGCTGATTGTTACTATTTTAAGTTATGTGATTCAAAGGAAAGTCTTAAGCTGGTGTGGTACACATGCATATATCGCATTACTAAAATATAAGGAAAGGGAAAGGTGTGAAGTTTAGTTTCTTATCCAAATGTCATGTGTGCCATGAGGTCTATGTCCAGTAATAATGGAATTCATTGTGCCCATCCTCCTTTTTTGAAACAGATACTTCTTTGTTTGCAATATAATGTATTAATACATACTCCCAAGGATGTGGAGGCATTGCTTCCTTATATCAAGAGATAGAGGGAGACACCCTCAGTAAAAAATGTATTATAATTGTAACAGCAAATTTTGGAATTCACAGATTTGGAGAAACAATGAAAGAGTATTTTTCATCCTTTCTGAGACTGCTGTTGCAATCCTCAGTATAATGATTGTGAATCAATTATAGTGCCTGGTTACATCACAGGCTATGTTTATATAATGAATTCAGTATTGCTGGGGAATGGAATTAAGAGGCAGGGTAACTAAAAATAAAAGTGGCTTATATAGACTGGCTGGTAACATCTCAGTCTCTGTATTGTTCAAATTTTATCTAGAAATGTACAGTAGAATATTAATAATTCTCAGTTACTTGGTGGGCATTTGAATATGGAAAGGGCATGTTCTGGATTATTTATAGTACAGGAAGAAATAATCACACAATCATTTTCTGGTGTGTCATAAATTTTGGAAATAATAAGGTGGGGTGATATATATATATATATATATATATATATATATATATATATATATATATATATATATATATATATATATATTAACTGTTAGACTAGTGAAGAAGCAATTGCTAATTTTAGCAATATCAGTTATGCTATAGATAGGTATAGCTGCATAGTTCTCACCAAAATGTACTTTTTAACAATGACTTTGACAGTATAAATTCTGCAAATGACTTCTGAATGTCCATGACTTTTCACATTTTCTTTTTAAGTCTTTGTGGTTACAATCAGGCTAATAAAGCCAAACCCCACTAGCTGTGGACATGCATGTTTCAGCCTTCTTATGAACTCATCAGCACAGCATAAGTGGACTGTTTGGATATACTTCAGAAACACAGGGTCTTTACATCCAACTGATGTCCATAAATATTCAGAAGACATTTAGCTGAAACACTTTATGTCCTTAAGGGGTCATTTGCATATATCCCGTGGGCCTCTATTACAGGAGGTTTAAGGTATCACACATTAAAACATCTAGCTTGGCTAGGTTTTTCTTGTAGTGTTTACTAACTGGTTTGTCTTCTGGCCTTTTTTCTTTTTTGTGTGGATCTTAAAAGCAGCTTATCAAAACCAAAAAGGCATCCTAAATGTAACTAAAGAAACAAGTAACCTCAACAACCTCACACACAACACAGGCAGCATTCACCATGAAATATACATCTGACAGTCAAAATGATGCAATTCAAAAGCCCATAAGGCAAACATCCACACATTCCAATATCCTTGTCATTTGTGACTCAATGGTGAGACACTAATGCACACCTCAGTAGGCTATACAAGGAGGGTCATGGTAAGTTGTCTGTCAGGTGATAGGACTCAACACATTACACATGCACTCAAATATTTGCACCACAAGTACATATATGACATGGTCATAGTGCACGTGACGTCCCCTCTCTAGATCAGTAATCAAGCAATCTGAATCCTCACAACTGACATGAAGAGGTACGTTCACTTGGAACAAAAATAGAAACGCACATTACTTTCTGATCTAGCTCTCTGCATCAAACACAATTTCCCTTAAGAGTACACAGGGAACACACTGAGTCCAGAGTCTGGATTTCTCTGTCACTCTCCCTCCAGGTCCCCAGTAAGACTCCCCACTAGCACAGCTATAGAGCTGAGTCCTCAGCTGTGTGTCCAAGCCAAGTCCTCCAACACACACACACACACACACACACACACACACACACACACACACACACACACACACACACACACACACACACACATACACACACACACACACACACCTGGGAAAGGCTGGTTGGTACAGATTTATTGCTATGCCCTCTTCTGCCCAGACTATAAGGTAGTTACTGCCACCAAACACTCCAAAGCCATCTACTCTAAGGCTCTTACAAGAGTACCCAATTATACTGAGAGAACTTAATATTAGTACAAATGGTAGTGTTTTAACCAATGCATAAGGCTTTCAGGAGTGGCCACAGAGTCACCAAATAGATATGAGCACTCTCAAAGGTTAAAATATTCTCTTAAAGGCCATCTACAATGAAACGCTTAAATATGTTTAATAATAAATAATAAGAGAATATGAAAATACTAAATATCTATTTACAATAAACACCAGAGTTTCAATCAAAGGAAATATTAACATAACACAGATGAATAGATTCATACAGATACAGAAAAACAGTACTTAACTAATCTCACTATATTTTTCTGACTGATCTAAACAGTTACTGTTCCCTGGTCACTTACTAGAGTAAGGAAAGATGAAGTAGGTGAGGGGTCCTTCCTTGTCAGGTTCCAAAAACAGCGTATAATGAGACTTCAGTCTCATTTAATATTAAAATAGCAATACAGAGCTGGCTTACAGAATGACATCACACACATCTGGTCATATGACTCCCATACCTTGCTAGAAACTAAACCAGAATCTCACACACACACCACACACACACACACACACACACACACACACACACACACACACACACACACACACACACACACACACACACAGAGCTTTGCTAAAATGTGTTATAGCATCTGAAATCCATAAAAACAATTTCAAACTTCTACTGTTCCAGATTAGCAATTAGTTCACTGCTAAAAACAATACAGAAGGCTTCCTAGTACTTCTTTACACATACATTCTGTCTCTGGCTGCAGTTAGAAATGTAAGATACAATTTTTATGGCCTAAATTAAGTAATTTAATTTCTTACCATTTTTTAAAGTTAGCTGGACTGAGATTAACTTCTTCTCTTTCAGTATCCTCTGTTAAAACATATACATTTAATCAGTTACAATGCAGTCAGGACACACTTTTGGTAAATTTTTAAAAACATGCGACATTACAAATACATTTTTCAATACAAACACCTGTAGAAATCACACAACACGAACACAGGAACTGCTATTCAGCACAAATATACCACACAGCGAAAGCCAGATAAACAAAAAGATAGATTTATTCCTCTAGCACCTCGGCCACAATAAGCCTTCAAGGAGTCCTTGAAGGCTTATTGTGGCCGAGGCGCTAGAGGTATAAATCTATCTTTTTGTTTATCTGGCTTTACCTGTAGAAATCAGTTTGATATACAAATGATATATAATTCTTTACAAAATTCTAGCTAGCTATGCCACTGCTCTACTTCTCCTGGCATAGCTGATAATACCTCACATCGTCATAGTGCACATAAGTGTAAATGACTTGAGATTTACCTCCCTAACTATATAAATAGAAGCATGACAAAGACTGCGGAATATGTGTCTGCAGCAGGTATTGACCTTCTCTCGAGCAGCATTTTACTATCTCCAAGAGTGATGTTACAATATAAACAAAAGATTATTGACTTTAACTATTGGATTAGGTTCTAAAGTCATTCTAAGGAGACACAATATCTGTCATAGTAGTGACCAAGGTGGTAGGCAGTCCTAAGAGCTGTGACATGAATGGCCTGCATCTTTTCCAAGGCTTTTGCATATTGCATAAATCCTTGTCCACTACATAGTGCTTTTTTAGGCAATGTCAGTTTTCTAAAGCTTATAACATAACACAACAAAATCTGGTTAACATAACTGTATTGCTGTAAATGCAGGGAGCCTTAACAAAAATCATCACTCTAGGCAAGCACTCCTTACCCTGGAAATCATTGATATACGCATCATCACAAAGACCTGGTTCAGGACCAATGACAGCACTTCATCACTGTAGGCTGTCAATGTCTGACTCACATTCAGGCCCATAGCATTAGATGAAGGCACCAAAGGTGGTGGTATATACATATCCTTAAAGAATTTCACTTACAGACTTGTTAGAGAAGACAATGACCTGGAACTCATCCAAGTTCAATTTACTATTAACAAAACCTGTTATCATGCATAGCTATCTATAAGACCCCCCTCTATGTCCCCCTTGTCCACACCTCCTACCTAAAGAGTATGAAGTTCCTATGCATTAAGCCAAACATTATGCTCCTAGGAAACTTCAAATACCCCAGCATTAACTGGTATTAACTGGTAGACATATGAATCGTCAAACATGTATATCAAAAGATATCTGGACTTTATTAATACAAATTCTCTGGACCAGTTATTCTGCATCCCAGCCAGGAGCAATAAAGGTCTGGATCTGGAATAATTCAGACTCAATGTCATAATTAAACCTTATAAGACAATTTCCTTAAGACACTAGCAATGGAGATTGTGTCATTTAAACCTGGAAACACACTAGCGTTTAATTTTAGCTGCCAACATAGTTCCTTAAATTCAATTAAATCCCTCTATGGCCCCCCTAGAACATTTTTAGGGACGACTTCAATCTCAGAAAATAAGAAAACATGGTCGGGATTCTTCTCTATGTAGCAGTATAATGAATTTGTGCTTTTTTTTATTTTTAATGCCATTTAGGTGTTTGTATATTCTATCTCTAAATTGACAGACTGTTTTTCCCACATAAAAATTTGAAATTTATTGCAGGTAGCTAAATAGATAATACCTACAGTTTTACAAGTGCAGTGGGAATTAGTATGTACCCTAATATTATTCACTATCACAACATCTTTCTCTAAAATATATGAACATTGTGCACAAGTGTCACACCTAAATGTTCCATGTCTCCTCATGCTAGTATTAATCCTTGGGGCAACCTTCACTTCCAAATAATTCTTAAATCCTTGCTGTGTCTATACAATAAATTGGTCTTTGTGGATTTGGACTCCGCTGCTGTTTTCCTTCTGCTTTTATCCATTGGTGTTGGTTATTAGTTCTGTTTTGAGTGATTGGAGATTCATGTGGATAGTGGAAGGGATGAACAGTGTGGTTGCCAGACCCACTCCCATCCAGGAAGAACTCAATAAAAGTATCGGGCAATTAACTTTGCTAGTACAGCAATTAATGGAACATTCTAATGGAACTGCATCATCTTTGCAGCTCAATACCAATTTTCAGCATGCACCTGGTTGTTTGGGAAGCCCTTCCAACAACATTCCATTAAACACCCAAATGGAAGCACCTTTAGTTACAGAAAATCTAAGTCTTATTACTTGGCTTTGTACGGATATTAAAAGTATTTACGGAGGGACTAGTTCTTACAACGACAACTTAATTAATTTAGAAAAGACTCTTTTGCAGTGCCATAAATTGCAAGTAGAGAATGTGCTTCTAAATTAATGCATTAAAACCTAGAGGGTTCCGAAGGGGCTCCACCTCTGGAAATACCCAAATGGGCTTATAGCTGGCTCTCCCTTACTTTTAGAGCTTAATGAATTATTCAACAAACAAGGAGTTGAGATGCTTAAACTCCTGTATAAACACAATCTTATTGCTATTAAACAGTGTATGAAGGAAGTGGAGGCACTGGACATTAAAATCAAGAATGATTTATTATTTGGGGCATAACGGGAGTCATACTTTACCATTTTTAAAAAAGCTGACTCAGTTGTCAGAGATATACAAAAAAGGAAGAGCAAGAAGCTTGAAAGGGATAGGCATGATTACCAGGAAAGCAGAGTGTATCCCAAGCCAGCGGGGACTCCAAGGAGGTGGGGGCCAAGAATCAAATGGACGTGATGATGACGTCAACCAAGTGGAAGCTGAAGGGGAAGATGTTTGCCACGAGGATCAAGTCCCTTTAGATGTGGTCCCACTGTGGAAATCTGAAAGGATATGCAATCAGGACAATTTCAGGAACAACAACAGAAATCTGGTTTATTATCCCCAGATGTATCACCGACCTCCTCGGAACCAAGGCAGGTATCAGAGAACCTAGAGATACATGAGTGTTGCCTGCCTTCTAGTGTGGAATGCTCAATGCATATAGATGAAACAGGTACTGAGACTGACATGTTGCCTATTATTTTATTGAATGACAGTGGAGATTTTAAAGTTTACAACTTCACTACTTTGCATTTTGTAGCTACATTTGCTCTTTGTTAAGCAAAGGTTTACCTTTTGTTCCTACAGCACATTCTCGCATTGAATCAGTTTTAATTGACTTAAAATTGTTTTTGAGAAAACTGAACTTTAAACTTATGTTTAAGGACATCAATTATATGTACAATTCTAGTGTTTTGTGTAGAAGTAGTACTTTTAACCCTGTACTTTCTACTCCTTTGATTATCTTTGAAAAAAAAATTGTGAATTTGATTTTAGAACATTATTAACAAGCAAATGTAGGGGTGAACTAGAGGTCAGCAATTTAACAGAAACTGAAAGGAAACTGTTATTTGAACTAACCTGTAACAAGAAATTAGACTCATGAATCCCGATAAAGGCGGTGGAATAGTTGACATGATTAAAACTGATTATTTAAACAGAATGTTTAGTTATTTGTTTGATGATGACTACTATAAATAGATTTCCTTAAATTTTATTAATGTTTCCTATGCTAAAATCAGGTACAATTTGCAGGATATGATAGATTAAGGGGAAATCACTAGGGATATTTTTGAGTTTTTAAAGGTTAAGTTTCCAAAAATACCACCGATATTCGGTATTCCAAAAATACATAAGTGCCTCATGGATCCATCCATGAGGCCTATTGTAAGTGGGAGTACCTCTATTACACATCCCATGGCAGTATATATTGACGAAAAAGTGAAAAAAAATTGTTAAATTCTTATGCACACATTGTCAAAGATTCATGGGATTTTTTTTGTATAAACTAAGGGAGGTTAAATATAACACTAGTTAATCTTTTGTTACGATAGATGTCATCACTTTATTTAATGTTATTCCTCACGACTATGGTATGGAGAAGCTTCATGAATTTTTATGTGGATCTGGGGCTTCCAATGGTAATATTAACATCCTTGATACATTGTTGGAAATGGTGTTGAAAAACAACTTTGTATACATTGACAGACAGTATTTCCACCAAACAAAAGGGGTAGCAATGGGTGCATCTTGCACACCTATATTTGCAAACATAGTTTTGTTGCAGTGGGAAAAGCAATAGGTATTTAAAAATATTAATACCGCCCCATGGCAAGTATATGCCAGATTTTTGGATGACATATTTATTGCATGGGATGAAGATGAAGTAAGTACAACTGGGTTCATTGATTATTTACACTGTACAACCCCTTTCTTAAAATTTACTTATACATATAGTAAAGAAGAAATTAATTATTTTGATGTACTGGTGTACAAGGATCATGAAAATAAGTTGGTACAGAGTACAATTTATAGACTGAAAACTTATTTGAATAATTTATTGCATTTTTCTAGTTGTCATCCAATGCATCAGAGGAAAGGAATAATTAAAGGGCAATTTATTAGAATGATTACTGAGGATAACATCTTTTTGAGGGAATGTTCAAAATAAAAAACATGTTTTAGTTAGGGGATACCCCTTAGAACTTATTAATCAAATGGCTAGTTAGGTCATTTTGAAAAGAAGTGAAGGGGCTATTAAGCCCATTATGTTGACGGAAGAAAGTCCATTTCCAGTGACAAGAACTAATGAAGAGTATCATTGTTTCTTTATTACCACATACACAGAAGAATGTGAACAAATTCAAATGGTTATAAGAAAAAATTGGAACATTTTTAGGGCTTTTGAAGGAATTTTTGGCATTTTGGGACGTAGGCCTAATTTTGTCACTAGGAGGGCGAAATGTCTTAAGAATTTTTTGGAAGTGAAGGATGTCCCAGGGATTAATACTAGCATGAGAAGACATGGAACATTTAGGTGTGGTGCTTGTGCACAACATTCATATATTTTACAGAAGAATGTTGTGATAGTGAATAATATTAGGGTACGTACTAATTCCCACTGCACTTGTAAAACTGTACGTATTATCTATTTAGCTACTTGCAATAAATGTTCAAGTTTTTATGTGGGAAAAACAGTCTGTCAATTTAGAGATAGAATATATGAACACCTAAATGACATTAAAAATAAAAAAAAGCACACATTCATTATACTGCCACATGGAGAAGAATCCCGACCATGGTTTCTTATTTTCTGAGATTGAAGTTGACCCTAAAAAGGTTCTAGGGGGGCCATGGAGGGATTTAATTGAATTTAAGGAACTATGTTGGCAGCTAAAATTAAACGCTAGTGTGTTTCCAGGTCTAAATGATAGAATCTCCATTGCTAGTGTCTTAAGGTTATTGTCTTATAAAGTTTAATTATGATATTGAGTCTGAATTGTTGTTTTAAATGGTTATATTCATTAGGTTAGATGGTTTTAAGTCAGTTATCTGTAATGCTATAGGTAATTTTTAGTCATGTGATTTTTGTGGGAGGGATATTTAAGTCAGTTGATTTTAGGTGGTTGTGATTCTGAAGAAGTTTGTGTTACAGTCTTAACGAAAGCGCTAAATCCTTGCTGTGTCTATATAATCATTCCACTCTGCTTGGCTCTCATCAGGCCATCATTGAACAAATCTCACCATAGGAAAAAAAGCTGAACACTATCCAAACCCTTGTCACAGCTGGAGTGACCACAATGCTTTCTCACTAAAAATGAAGAGCCTAAATTACAAGAACATGACCATCTCTAAGCATTTTCTGTCTTATTAGTATCATACAGGCTACTAAGAGGTAACCTCTGTCTTGCAGATAGAAACTCAGCACACCCTATCCTATCAGACAATCATAAGTCCAACAGTAGCATGAATTCCCAGTCAAGTGATCTCAATCTCTTTTGCAATATAAATAGAACATGTTGAGGAATGGCTGTGCATCGCAGAGGATACCTCTTCTATGGAACCATCTTCTACTCCACATAAAACAAAGTACTTATTTTAGTCTTTTAAGATGTATTTGTCCCTCTTGGATAGGGGTAATAAGTAAATGTTCCAACATATCATTGTTCTGCCCACCTCTGGGTTATTTGTATATGAAATATAAGGGCTACAACTACCATGGGAATGTAAGGCTAAATTTCTTAAGATCCTCTTTGATCAATAGCCTAGGAAGTACCTTTGAACCTATGCACCATGAAGTATGAACTAAAGTTGTGCAAACTAATTGATGGAATATCTAAGTGTCAGAAAAGTGCATAGAGTGTATTGTGTGCCACATAGAGATTCAGAGAAACTTCTTTGCAGGAAAAATATGTTTACCTTCAAATGTGTGCCATTTCAGCATTATCTCATTTGGATCAGCTCTTATTAAGGACTTTCATTATTGGTTTACAATTGCTTAACAGAGTTTAATGCCATAAATTTTACTCTGTATTTAATTTTATTTTAAAACTGTGCTAAATACTTTTGAGTTTAATATATGTATATTTGCAAGCACATCCACTGAGTTTTATTATATAGCTGATAACTGATTAATTTTGGTGTGGTACATTTCATCTTTATAAGATCTATAATTGGGCTATAGGATTTCAAATGTTATCATTTGTATACCTATGAATGTAAAAAAACTGAAGGAAGGAAATTAAAATATAAATGTATGCATGAGACATTGTAAAATGACAGAGGAAGGGCATCCATAAAACTTGAGACTAGACATGATACTGAGTGGTTATAATTAATATAGATATGAATGCAAAAAAACTGAAGGAAGGAAATTAAAAGATAAATATATGGATGAGATATTCTCCCAGATTCACTAATTTTCCATGCAGGAATAGTTTAGTCCTGCACGGAAGTGCCCGTTTGCGAGCAGGATGGCAGCGCACTATGCATATTAATGAAGGCGCACTGTCCGAGCTTCCAGACTTACACAGAGCATGTACAAGTGCAGGGGGCATGTCTGAGAGCAGAGCTCTCAGAATAAACACACCCCTGCAATGTAGAAAAGCAGAAATTGTAAAGAGATGAGTGAGATTGCTCATAGGTGTCCGCATATCCCCAACAACAGTTCCCCATGTGTACAACAGCAACAGTACTGAAAAAGTAAATAAAGAAACCCTTTTATTTTTTTAAAAACACCAATTAAAGCTAACTGTAGGTGCGCGGGTGTGTCCATCACTTATCTATGGTTAAAGTAGCTTAAAAGGCTGAAGAGGATAACAAAGAAGATATATGCAAATAAAGCAGCACAGCAATAGTGTAGTGGGCAGAGCAGGCATTCCCAGTTTGAGTCCCACTGCAGCACATTCCAGTTTCCATGTGAAATCTGTATATGAACATTCTTTTTGCTGTACAACCTAGTAAATAACATTTAAATGTGAACTGGAGTACTGCATTAAATGCACATGTGAAGTGTCAATGTCATAATGAATAAGGCACTAGTAAGCAGGTTTAAGCACAAATAAGCAGTAGTAAGCATATATAAGCACTAGTAAGTGTGTTTTAAGTGCGTTTGCATGGGGGTAAGCATTGCCTACACAGATAAAGCAAAGTAGAAGCTAACTGAGTATAACAAACTGTAACTGGAGGTTAGCATTGCTTAGTTCCACGCAAACCTGTGCACACCCACTTTGAACTGCTTTAAAGTGCCTTAATCACTCTGTACCCAACAGCCCGTGTTCTGCCCAGCAAAAAAATAAACAGCTTCTGCAAGGCTTGAACTCAGGACCCTGTACACTACAGTCACAGTACTTAATCATTAAACCAACACACCAGTACATAAGAGTGAGGTTTTAAGAAACAAATCTCACCATAGGAAAAAAAGCTGAACATGTGAAAGGACATTCTATACAGCCTTATGTTGTATACCCAACTACATCACATAAATATGTGAACTGGAGTACTGCAGTAAGCACAGATGTGAGGTGTTATTGTAATACATTGTAGAAGTCCCCAGGACCCAATACAGTATATGCACACATTAATCATGGCTACCAGACACATATATAACCTATAATGAATAATAAATCAATGCAAAAAGCAAATATAATGCTAAGTAATTGTTAAGCAATGCTAACCACTGCACAGCGTAGCTTGTTAAGTGTAAGCAATGTGTAGGGCAGCCGATTCAATCTGCCTATTGGTATACCTCCTTAAGCACTGCCAACCTTAGGTAAGCAGGTGTGCCCATAGCTTATCCTTTTCATAACCGGCCAATCACAGAAAGTGCTGGAATACTTTCCATAACTGGTTGTAGCTCCCTAATGCAGGCAGAATTGCTAGTGTGGGTGAAGGCACTCAATTTAGAGCACAGTGCTGGGGCATCCAGGAGTCAAAAATCATGGTATGGCTCCTGGTAAAACAACATGAACAGAGACTATTGTAGGGCCAGTACCAGGGCTCGCAGTATAAAACGGAGGCCTGAGACAGTCTCGCCCATGACCTCACCAGTGCCACAGGTATCCCCCAGACTGGTGAGCAGGTCATGCACCACCATGCTGACCTGAAGTGGTGGAGGGGGGATGTACTGGAACAGTGGATCCAGGAATCTCAGCAGATGCCTAATGCCCCAGTACTAAGTACCCATTCTACTAAGTAGTTAATAATTGCCTTGTGTATAATATGGATAGGTATGGCTAAATATCACTGTATTTCTCTGACAGCTGCAGATGAGCGGGCTGTGAACCAGCAAGCCCATGATGGTAGGTTGCAAATGCTGCATTGTGAGGCAGGTTAGTAATAATTCAGCATGTACTGTCATAACAAATAAATAGAAGATCCTTAGAAAGTGTTGTACCAGTAGAAATAAATGTGTAATATTCTGTGAATAAAGGTATAACCCCTGGAGTGCTTCTGTTAACTATTCTTTCATATGTTGCTGAACTGTTGCATACTATAAATAGTACTGTTGCATTAAGCAGTGCTACCAACACTGTAGAATGCAGATAAAATGTGTATGAAGTTCTGTATAACAATGTTGGAAGTGCCAAGAGGTCAGTCATTATGTACAAGTGAGGATGACATGCACAGAAAACAGTAGAAAGCTTCACATCAATTCCCTGATAGTACAGTGCACTGTGATGTTAACTGCAATTTTATTTGTCACACACAGCAGGGGTTTGAATCCCAGGAGTGCTAGTAAGTTGTATGCATAATCATACCCCACAACTGTACAGATTTTGTTATAATGTTCAGATAGAAAGCTGTATGCATAATTACACCTAACAACTGTACAGAATTTGCTAGAAAGTTCAAATAGAAAGTTGTATGCATATCCTTACCTCACAACTGTTCCAATCTGTCCAGCACGTCCAGAAAAATGGCCCACATCACCAGCCTGGTACCCTGTTCCCCTGAAAAATTAGTGTGATGATCCAAGAAATGTAGGCAGCTGTTCATGACATATAACTGATAGTCAGACGTGTACATACTCAGAGAATGTATATGAAAACAAACCTGTCATTCTAGCACCTCATCCAAAGTGTATGAGAGCAATTCTCAACATATGTTGCATTAACACCTGCATCTTGTCACACCTGTATGTAAGACACAGGTCATGTATATAATAATCTATAAACATACCAGTGTACAGTATAAGGCCATTGGGTAATGTAATAATACATGTAAGGGACAGATCACTGCAGTGACTAAGAATGCTATGAAAACTACAAGGATATATTAGTTGTTAATTGAATCTCTCTCACACCCGTACCATATGTGCAAAAATAACACAATGACACACCTCAACCGGTATGTGTACACTCCTAACTTATGTTGGGACATATGTCCTAACGGTTTATAAATATTCACATTTGTTTCTATGCA
Organism: Protopterus annectens; assembly: GCF_019279795.1. Taxonomy (NCBI): domain Eukaryota; kingdom Metazoa; phylum Chordata; order Ceratodontiformes; family Protopteridae; genus Protopterus; species Protopterus annectens. The sequence goes on from NC_056731.1 coordinate 295,212,139, forward strand.
TGTGCCATGTTAAAATACACCCATATTGGTGGCTTGTTGCCATCAATGAAACCTGCATGCTGTTATAATTGCCACTGTTGTTCCATATATGTATTTGTTCTGCTTGCTCTGCAACTGTTTTAAATCTGGTGTTTTGGGTTAATGGGAATACCTATGCATGCTGTAATAATTAATTCCAAATGCTGTTGACTATTACTAACCCGTATCTGTCATAAACCTGCTACAACATAGCTCGTATGGGAAGGCCGGTCCCAGCGGACCCACCTGTCCCACCTCAGCTGGCCATGGTACCAGCACGTCTTGGGCCCAGCCTGGGGCCACCTTTTCTGTTGGCCCTGTGCCACCTTTGGCTGGAGCCGCCGCAGGGGATGGGGCTCCCCCCCTAGGAGCGGGCATGGAGAGGAACATGTCACCCATCGTAAGGTCCAGGCCGTGATGCTTAGGGAGCTCGATATGGAGTTTTGAGATGGGCTACGCCAGCTTGAGGCTGAGTGGCACAATTAGAGGGTGAGCCTGCCCCTCCTGCACAGCCCCCAGCACAGCCACCTTTGGGGCTGTGAAGGTGCAGTGGTGACTGCCCATGGGTGGGGACTTCAGTCCCACTGTTTCCATTTGGGGGTTCATGGGGTTGCGACTTCCAAACATCCCTCCCCATCCAAGGTGTCCCCCCCCCACATGTGTCATATAACGCCCCTGTATGTTGTCTTGTCTGTCATTCTACCCATCTTATTCTTCCCGAGCATACCTACTCCTCCTTCCCCAACATCTCACTCTCATCTTAAAAAAAAAGGGCAATCTGTTCCCCGAAAAAAAAATCACGCCCCATACATAGCTGTCCATTTTGCACACATGTCCACTGGACATATGTAATCTGGTCTAAATGGCATCACAACATATTATTGTTGTCCTCACCCCTCTCCCAGGGGTTGGAGTGTTCAAATTTGCCTCCAAATTCATTGCATATGCACAGCTGTTGCTGTAGAAGAAATGGGCAACTGTGGACCTTCCCTACACCCTTCCTGCACATCCCTAACTATCTTGCCTACAGTCTTTCCCTCTTTGTGCCCCTTTTTCACCACTTTCCTATGACCCCTTTTTCTTTTCTTTTAAAGAAATTAACGTGGGGTAAGCTGGAGTAGGCACTTTTAAGCAGCAGTAAGTGGGTTTCAGCCTGCTTGCATGGGGGTAAGCACTGCCTACACAGGTTAAGCGATTTAGAAGCTAACAGAGTATAAGAAACTGTAACCGGAAGTTAGCAGTGCTTACCTCCACACAAACCCCCGCAAACCCGCTTACAACTGGTTTAAAGTGCCTTAGTCACTCTGTATCCATCGGCCCATGTTCTGCCCAGCAACACAATAAACTGCCTCTGCAAGACTCAAACCCAGGACCCTGCACTCCATACAAAAAGTGATTTACTACTAAACCATGGCAGTTATACATAACCCTGATGTTTTCACAAACATATCATTCAGCACAGTCAGTCAACAGTACAGGAAATGTAGTAATATCATACCACACAACCTGTTAATGCTAGAAGTCTGGACAAAGTATGCCACAATGTGGGTACAGATAGGGATATATGTCAACTACTGCTCTAATACACTTAAAATGTTGATAGTTTCACAGATATATGTATTAGAACACATGTGTAGAAGGAGATGAAGTTTGAAACACAAAAGTGTCTGCACTAGTTACTGACTTCAATGCTATGATCATCCATGTCAATTGCCAAGAGAATGAGGTACAGGCCAAAGCATGAGCCGAACATGCATGGACATATGGACAGATTTATATCTATAAATGTAGACAGATAGACAGCTATATGTAGATATACATATATATGTATGACACACAGATAATCATATAACATGAATTGTTTAAAGATACATAAATATGTTCATATGTATGTATATATGGATTCACTTCAGAAGCTCGAAATACTGAAATCTCGAATTTCAGTATTTCGAGCCCAAGAAGTGGAATCCACAAAACAACAAAAACTAAAAATTCCTAATTCAAAACCTTAAATACCGAAAGTTTTGAATTTTGCGGTTTTACTACACACACACACACACACACACACACACACACACACACACACACACACACACACACACACTTACCTGAATACAAAACCATAGCAGAACTTTAGAAGCGCAAAATTCAAAACCTCCGGTATTTGAGGTTTTGAATTACGCGCTTCTAAACTTTTGCTATTATGTGGATTCAGCTTCTTGGGCTTGAAATACTGAAATTCGAGATTTCAGTATTTCGAGCTTCTGAATGGAACTCGTGTGTGTGTGTGTGTGTGTGTGTGTGTGTGTGTGTGTGTGTGTGTGTGTGTGTGTGTGTGTATATATATATATATATATATATATATATATATATATATATATATATATATATACACACACAGCTATAGCTATATGAGATATATACAGATACATACACATATACACAGACAAAAGGTATTAGTAGCCATACATATATAGAAGTAGTGTGGAAGTGTGGAAGTACTGGGAGCAAAGTATATCCCTCAGCCACAAGCCCTGTAACTGCCACCTGTGAAATGTCTAGTGTGGCAACCATTCCCACAAATGAGAATACTTACATTAAACATATACCCTCTCACAATTCAAAGGACATGACATGACACACAGGTATGCATACACAGAAGACCTTTATTTGTGTACTATACAAAATTGTATGCCAGTACTTACACCACATAAGATTTGAAATATGTAATCAGTGATGAATGCAAGGCCCACACAAAACAGTAGATGCAAGCAATGTGGCTATATACCATACTATGCTGTCCAGGCCAAGGCCTTCAATTACTACAACAGTAGACGCAGGATTTGCCTTCAAGATAAGTAACAATCAACAATTACAGATGTAGTTCAGCAGCCTCCAATTACACCCTGTAGTCAGGCCCTAGGGGGAAATGTAGCACTTGTGGTGATGTCACAGTATCTCGTACATAACATTGCTTAACCTAACATCTCACTATCACACTGAAGGACCCTTGTCTTAACAGTTATATCCCTGAAAAGGTGCCACAGCCTAGGTTAATGGCACTGAACCCCTCCCCCATAAAAGGCTGTACAAGGGCAAGGAACATTGAGTACCACACACTGACCTCTGGAATGTACAAGGGCACATATGTGTTGTCCAGTTGTTGCCCCCATATATATGGACTTTGCCCAACAGTTGGTGTGGAAGTCCATGACATAACTGGGATGATAGCAGTAATGCTAACAGTAAATAATGATAGGACATTACCTAACAACCCCTTTCTATATCACAGCAGGACAAAGACTGGTACATATATGGAGGACAGAGGCAGGAACATAGGGCCATATTTTCATTATTGCTGTTACACACCCTGGAAATTGCTGGTGTTACAGGATTTGTTGCAGCATACCCTTATGCAGGAATATGACATCGAAATACAAATGGATGTAGCATTGTACTGATAGCACTCATCAGACAGAATGCCACTGATATATAAGGGACAATACCTGTGTGGTGCACAGACAAAACCTAACAGCCAATCCTCTTGGTATCTTATGGATAGTCCCACAGTTGAGAGCTATGCAGACAGACAACATTCCATGCAAAAGTACCATGTACACAGAAACCCTGAAAGACCAGCAAGGTACAATGCACACAATAACACTACTCACGCTGTCTGTAGGTCTGGAACCTTACCCAAATGTGTATTTTGCCTGTGTCTGCAGGTTCTGCTGTAAGAGGTATTGCTACCTGCTGTCTGTAACACTGATGTCCACACACATGAAGGATGTCCTCCATACTGGAAAGGTGAAGGGACAATGCCCACAGAAGTCAGCAATTTATAGTACTGGGTTGCCATGACAGTAGTTATCTGAAGTACTACACAGCAGGCTGCATTCAATTAGCAACTGGTGGACACTGATTGGTGCAGTGGCCATCACCTGATCATGTGCAATACCTGTAAAAGCATGCTGCAATCTATTCAAACCAGCTAAATCACCCTACTGGAGAGACTGAGAGAGAGAGAGAGAGAATAGCAAATTAAATAAAATTAACAAAGCTCAGGGATTTGTTACAGTGGAAAAAAACATAAAAGGTATGTGAAACAGATATGTATTTACTTGCATGTAGTATATGGCATAGAATAAAAGGATATATAATGTGAAATGATTTATATGTGCCATCAGTAGTTGTTCCTGTAATGATGTTCTGCTCAACAACTGCTATGGACAATAGTGTCTGTCCCTATGGGCAGTGGGACATACCTGTCAATTGTGCAGATCAGCAGTGAATGGCAAAGATGTGACCCATGATATCTGTGTTCTGTACATTACTGTGGCCAACGGCTGGTGGTGGTATTAATACTGCCATGATAGACACATGGGTGTGAGAGCACACCACCTGCAGGACAGTCATGTTAATGTGTAGCATAGCACGCCCAACTGCCATAGCAGTATAATATGCTTACCTAAAATGTGTCACCATATATACCCCCTAATGTTAGTCTGTGTTCACATGTGACACCTGTCTATGCTGCAGCAAGGCAGAACAGTTCAGCTGTGAAGTAAAGAGAGTTACAAGAGTGTGGACCAGATGTTTGTATGCACCCCACATACAGATAAATATATGTGTGATATATATTCACAGCTGTGTATGTCTACAGAACCTCGGACAGTTGCACATATATATAGGTATATAAACAGCACATAATGATATGTACACTTATATGCACATATGTATATATATATATATATATATATATATATATATATATATATATATATATATATATATATATATATATATATATATATATATACACACACACACATATATGTGTGTGTGTGTGTGTGTGTGTGTGTGTGTGTGTGTGTGTGTGTGTGTGTGTGTGTGTGTGTGTGTGTGTGTGTGTGTGTGTGTGTGTGTGTGTGTGTGTGTGTGTGTGTGTGTGTGTGTGAATACATGTCCCCTGCCATGACATGTGTGAGAGAACATCACACATCAATACACAACATATCTACACACCAGTACATGGCTGCAAAATGGAGTGTAGAGTGTGGTATGTAACCCATGTTGGGAACACTTCACAATTGTTTGAGAAGGTGGGATATATATGATGGTGAAGGGTAGTAGGCACATATTGGTATGTAGGTTTGGTTGGGTGACAAACAAGACAGCATACAGGGCTGGTATATGACATGTGGTGGGTAAACACTGTGGATGGGTAGTTTCATTTGGAAGGTGGAGTCAATTGAGCCCCCATATGGGAACAAAGGGAACAGGGTGCCTACCCATGGACAGTCATGACAGCATCTACATGGTCATAAAGGTGCCTGGGCTGTGGGCTGAGTAGGAGGAACATGAATGTCTAACCTTGTGTATGTGTACTGCATGCCTCCAGGTGATGTAGCACATACCCCATGTCTCTGTGGAGCTCCCTATGTACCAGACCCTGGGCCTAACTCTGGGTGACAGACATATGTCTGTATGTGCTTCTTGGAGGGGGGGACACCATCCCCTGAGGTGGTTCCACATGAAGGCAGTGTCAGAACAGTAGATAATGAGGTTCCATGGTGGGTCATGGATGTAATGTGGACTGATAACATGTCCACATTAGGTGGGATCGGTGTTCCTGCTGGCAAATAACCCCTGCACATACTGTTGTGTCACTGTCATGGAACATATGTGGGTTGTAATAGTCCACACAATCCCAGAACATGTCCAACAGCATGAATAGAGTTCCCCAATAACACAGAATGGCAAATGTGTAGCAATCACATAGAAAGCATACCACATGCATATGTGGAAACATAGTGGCAGTGACAATGGCGTGCAGGTGAAATACTCTGTAATAACCCAGCAACTCTAGTGTCCTAACAGGGAACATGTCTATAAACACATAGCAGAAAGTGTTGTACAATACAGTATATGTCACAACGGTAGATAAACCAGAGACATACCACTTGTGTGAACATTAAGATATGGTGGCGGGAGACTATGTGTATTGTATTATGGTAACTGTGCCATATGAGCTGCTCAGACATATTTCCATCTTTATGTCTTTCAGGGACAATGGCATACCCGAGGAATCCAGCGTACAGTGCCACTGAGGATGGCATCATACTCACCAGCCTCATCCAGCACTACCAGCTGCTGTTCTCCAGGACAAGCCATGACCAGCATGAGTGCACTGCCATGTGGAATGATGTGGAATGATGTGGTCTGCAGGTTGAATGAGGTGGGCATGCACAGTCATACATATGAGCAGGTCCGCCATTATTGTAGTATTGTAGTGACCTGCTCCACCATGTACGTCACCGTGCCGCTGCCGTGTGGGGTGACCACCTTGCAACAGGGGGGCATAACATCCATCCCCCCTCACCGGAGTTGAGGAGCTGCTCATGAGCCTGGTGGCACCTGCCCGCCCATAACAGCTACAGATATATACAGTCATGGAGGTGGGTGCTACCCACACAACAGACATGGAGCATGCAGGTAAGGTTCCAGGGCATATCAGTAGGCCACTGTTGTGTATGTATCTGTACAGGTAGATCATGCATATGTGAGATGTGGAGTCTGTTGCTGTGTAGTACTGATAATCAGTTCTTCATAATCTGTAGTACTGTGGACTTCGGCTGTTGTTGTAGTGTAATATTGCCCCCACCCTGTAGCAATGCCTCAGTTGTGGCCACTGACATCAACTCTATCTCATCCCAATGTAGGTACTTCTGGGATACCAGCAAGGCAGCGGCCAGATGCAGTACACTGTGCATGTCATAGCTAAGGTGCGGGCCATGTACACATCTAACACACCTACCCATAATGCATGCTGTACATGTTCACTGACAGAGCACACACCTCACTAATGGGATTACCAGCCTCAAACACATGCAATACACAAACCATCTGAGACAACTGTGGCTACACTTTGGTGCACATTGCCCAGGCACAGCTGGCATCTGCCTAACATACACAGCTATGTCATACACAGAGCAGTTGAACATGCTACACATAAGGAAATCCCAATCCCTCTGCAAATACATGCTCCAGGGTCCTAAACCTCATCAACACATTATACAGAACATACTGGAGGGATAGGGCCCTGTCCTGGGGAATTCCCACACTCTGGAACAGTCTACCCATTCATGTCAGGCAATGCTACTCATTGGCCCTCTTTACAAAAACACTTGACAACTGGATGGGAAATGGGGAATTCACCCTGGGTAGTACATCTGTGCCACAGCCTGACAGGGGCACAGGGGAATAACATTATTGGGTGGTGCATGCCTGGGAATCCATGTGGCTAGGCTTATGTAGGCCCCATGATCAATAGAGCAGTACTCACCTATGAACCTATGTGTACCACAAGCAACACCAGCCAGGGCTCAATACAGATATGACCTGCATAATGGTGGGACATTGCCAAAGCCATGAGTTGCAATGTATTCTGATGTACCAGCTCCATGTTGGGGAAGTCCAGGAAGTTGCAGTTATGATGCATGTGCTGCACAATCCACACCTCACCCTAAACCAGAGATGACATCCCCATCTGTACAATGCTGGTGCCACTGTATACACCTGCATGTTTGCCCTGCATTGGCAGGGAATATTCCAGTACACATGGTGTTCCTAGTTTGGGATACTGCAATATGACACATGTGTAGGCCACAGATGCCGAGCATTTGCAATGTAGCAGGAGATGGTGAGGGTGTGTCATCCTGAAACACAACAGTGCACTGGAGGGGAGACACAAACCCACTGAGAATGGCTGTATCTGCACACAGTCAAGGTCATGAAGTGTGGCAGACATAACTGTGACTCCACGGCACTAGTGATGGTACTGTATGATCTCCAAGGGCTGTGCACGTATTTAGCATGCAAACATGCAAGTTTGGGGAACATTTGCAGGCCTGACTGAACAACTACTGGCTCATGATGATGGCCCATGCTACTATACCCCTGCCAGGTGCTGTGACCACAGCAATAGACATAGCAGTTATTGCTATACACCATCATGATATGTGTATGCACACATATGTACCCACAAATGGTATGCATCCCAATCAGCATCTGCACAACTGACACATATGGCTTGTAATGCAATTGACTGCCTAGGTCATATACCACATATCAGGTATGTGTAGTGTTGCCATATGCAGTAGTGTTGCACCATGGCATGTCATGGAAGAGAGTGCCATGCCAATAATGGTCTGTACACTCACCATAGGTACAGTACATTGTGTCTGTGGTCGGTCTAATGGAATTCTGTGTCTCATACATGCACCACTGATGATGACATCTGCGAATACACATCAGGCATTCATAAAACATGTGTCCACATATAATCCAGAAACACACAGAGGCTGTGAGCAGCAGAGGAAACATAACTGACACACAGATACACATCCTGCAATGGTGTGTACACCTGTGAGGTATGGTGCACAGTACATGCCAGGGTGCTGAACAGATGCACAGCAATGCTATGGACACGGGTGCAGTGTGTTCCAGGAGGAGGCCCATCAGCTACTAACAGAAGCTATGCATCACAGCCATGTATAATGTTGGTAATGGGGATTGACTACAGTTGCACTGCATGCTGTTGAGCACCACATGTCCTGCATGCTGACATGTGTGTAATTACAGGTTTGTGTGTGATACTGTACTGCATCATCACCTGCTATTGGTTGTGTTATGGGGGTGCGGGAGTTGTCCGTAGGTGCTGTCTGGTAGAGTGTATGGGTTGTCATGTATGTCGACTGCATGTGTGTATGTCTGTTTGTGCAGCCATGTCTGCACACACACACGTGTGTGTGTGTGTGTGTGTGTGTGTGTGTGTGTGTGTGTGTGTGTGTGTGTTTGTGTATGTACTGTTTAGCAGTGATGTACAGGTCTTACAGTCTGTTCCCTGTTTTCCCCTGACAGGTGGCGAGGGGGGGGCTGGGTCCCTCCCACAGGGAATCTGAGACACTGATACAGACAGTGACCATGAGGATAGGTATGTTGAGGCACAGGCAAGGTCATCAGGGGCTGCTGCTGGGCCACCAATTGACATGCCACAAGTATCCACCCCATCCACGCAAACAGTCACACTGCCTCTACATACCTAATCATCGTTGGCCTTAGCTGAGGGACAGTCTACAGCTGGCATTGGCCAGGACAGTGTGGTATCTATGGCACATGTGTCAGGACACAGCAGCCATAGCCGGACGTCCAGCGGGGTACCACATAGGCAGATGTTCAGGGGTGCTCATCGGAGCACTGCTGGTCATCATGCCTCTGGCAGACGTTCCACATTTATATCTGCCACACGCATGTTCCAGGCTGTCATAGAGGCACAGGCATGAATGGAACGGTACACCAGACAGGGTCTAAGCATGCAGAGGGCTCATCATACCTCTGTAAATGACAGCATCCATGACCTAGCAGGTGCCATTTGTAATTACACCAAAGTCATGGATAGACAGTGGGGTGAGACATTGAATCTCATCAACAATGTCATGTCCATGCATCAGGACAGGGCGGGATGGTTGTGACAGCCATGTGGACGTATGCTAGCAACATCAGCAGCTGGAGGACGCCATCCCACCAGTCACAGCTGCTCCCGTAGTGGCAGTACCAGCCCCAGCACTGTGGGGGGGGGTGCTGTCCACAGACCGTCATAGCAGACCATGTGCTTGTAGCCCTGGCCAGTTCCTGGAGGGACCTGGATCCAGTGGACATTTGTCAACCTTGGGGGAGAGTACCCTAACTAGCTTTGTACCTGATACTGCCTGTGGCACCCCTGCCAGGCTCAGGCCCCGTGTCCATGGCCAGAGATGGTGAACTGCAAACCCTGTCAGGTACAGTCTGCAGCTGTCTTACAAATCCCCGTATAGGACAGCCACATGGTGGAACTGTGTGCATGCAGACACACACACATAAACAACCAACCTAGGGCAACCACATACCTGCACACATGACATCACCATTGGCCCATAACACTACTCAGCCCCGTCTCTCACACACACACACACACACACACACACACACACACACACACACACACACACACACACACACACACATTGTCAATTGTATGGCTCAGCCTAGGCCTCTGGCAAACCAAAAATACACCCTGTGCATATGATGATACCTGTGCCATATCCTGTCACCCGTATCACCTATGCAGGGACAGGCTAACATGATGCTGATACACAGGGTGACTGTACAACAGTATAACAATGGAATGCTGTGTAGCATGTTATCAGCAATAAAGTGAAATGCTAACATCCTGGAAGGTGTAGCTGTGCAGCCATGATGCATTATAGCTGTAATTAACAATGTTGTATTGTTTTCACCATTATCTATTCTGATTGTCTTGTGGTTGTTCATGTGCCACATGACTGATGGGTGTAGCTGTGTCAGCAGGCCTTCTACAGTGGACAGCAGTAAGTTCAGTGGGTGGTACATACGACTTGGCTGGGTACAACACACAGAGCCTTTGGTTTGGATGCAATACAGATACAAGAATGTACACATGGAGGTATGTCTCCATGCAGGTAACACATCTGTTGCCCATGTAATCCCACCAAGACAGGATAGGCACAATCACACATTGGTATATATGCAGTCTGCTATTTGAATGACATTGAACATGCTAACAGCAGGGTGTATGTCCCTTTCACCACTCTACTGTGATCCTCACCTCAGTAACATGGCTGTGCCAATGCCGGTGGCATAGTCCTACCCTTAGGAGGGTGTGAGGCCCTCACACTACTGTGAATGGTGTAAACAACAATTAACCAACCTGATAACATACACTGTATGGTATTACAGACAGCTATGTGGGGGGATAGATGCAACAGTAACTGCAATGATGGTGGATGTGTCCACAACAGCCACACCCAGTGAGTTATAGCAACCCCAGTATTACTGCACACCTCTACAGTGTGGAGGAGGGCATTAACACATCTATGACCTGTGAAGGACTGTATGTCCACGGGATGGCACCTGTGGAATGTTGGTATTTGCCAAGCGTCCTGGAGGAAACATATTCTGTGAACGGAGGTAGATCCCTTAACATCTATACACATTCCTACATGTGGGATGGTGTACAAAAGCCTGCTATGATCTACATAGCCCGTGGGCACCTCCTAACCCTCATCTACACCTGTCATGATTGCGTCAAGGAGGTATACCAGGTTCAGGTTGTATTCTCTGCCTTTGACAAGTCCAACATTGGTGGCATCCCAGGTTTTAAGATTACCAGTAACATTGGCCATGGGTTCATTGTTGATATGTTCCATGTTCCTGCAGACCAGACTCATCAGGCTACTGGGTGGTAGCTCCCAGCTGACATGGTGGATTTATGATTGTCCTTGGCAACACTGGGTGAATCCATTGTCAGGTATAGGCCTGTTGGATCTTATGAGGGATCCCAGCTACTTACTGCGCCTGCCCAGAGGGTTCCCCCAAGCATGACACTTCACTTGACTGTACTGTATGATATGTTAGTAATGCCAGCTGACATCCTACAGGTGGGATGGAGTACTCTTAATATGTACTGCCCTTGTTGTGTAGGGTCCTGGTTATGGGATCTGCTAAGGTTGGTAGTGTATTGCAGATCAGACGTGTTTGGCTGTGGGGGGATACCTATCCATGCTAGACGCATGTTGTTTGGGTCTCTCAAACCCATTAATGGTGCATGCGGACATATATGTTTTGGTTATGTTCCCAATTTCATCTACAGATGTATGTCCATATATACCTATATAGATATATATATGTGTTTACCTTTGAAAGGGAGACATTAATTTCTCTGAACTGCCCTTTCTGTGAACCGAAAGGACGAATCCATCATTTTGAATTGCACCGAAGTTCAAAACTCAGCAAATTGAAAAGCAACTTCGCTGATTTTCGAACTACAAGTTGGAATACATATCGTAATGTAGGGGAGCAAGTCCCCCTGCACCCCACCTGGGTGGCTGCACCCCCCACAAATCCCTTGCTTTGATATTCTAACTCCGAGATTGCACTACAGTGGGGAAAGGGACATTTTCCCGATCCCCAGTATAGTAAAATCTGCACCCAAAATGCCGAATCTGCAATGAACGAATGCATAGTGACATTCGCTCATTACACATTCGATGCATTTATTCCATGATTGTGCAATGTTGAAAACTTACTTTCGACCTTCCAGCTTTCGAAGACATGATTTTCTCCCTTTGAAAGGTGAACCATATATATGCTTACATATATATATATATATATATATATATATATATATATATATATATATATATATATATTGCTGTATATATGTGGACATATGGATGTATACATATATATCTATAGATGTATGCATATCTATGTACATATTGGCATATATATATATATGTATCTATATCTACATATATAGATATGTTATATCCATTTAAATATAAATATATATACACACACATACATCTACATGACAGAATATATTCCCTGTAGTGTTGAATACCTGGGCTGGATGATATGTATGTGAAAACATCATGATTATGCATATCTGCCATGGCTTAGTGGTAAATCACTTTGTGTATGGTGTGCAGGGTCCTGGTTTCGGGCCTTGCAGGTGCTGTTCATTTTGTTGCTGGGCAGAACATGGCCCGTTGAATACAGAGTGATGAAGGCACTTTAAAGCAGTTGTAAGTGGGTTTCCGTGGGTTTGCACGGAGGTAAGCACTGCTGACTGCCAGTCACATACAGTTTCTTACAGTCAGTTAGCTTCTATATTGCTTAACCTGTGTAGGCAGCACTTAGCACTGCGCAGACCCGCTTACAACCGCTAAAAATTACCTTAAGCTGTCTGTATCTAATGGGCCGTGTTCTGCCCAGAAACAAAACAAACAGCTCCTGTACGGCTCGAACCAAGGACCCTGCAAACCATACACAAAGTGATTTACCACTAAGCCATGTCAGATATGCATAACCCTGATGTTTTTACAAACATATTATCCAGTCCAGTACTGCAACAGTACAGAGAATGTATACCATCATCTAGATGTATGTGTGGAAATATATTAATCTGTAAACAGATACAACATATCTATATATGTAGATATATATAATTTCTAAATCTCTAAACATTTATATAAATATATATGAACATATATACATGCAAATGACTACATCAACACATATATGTGTCTACACCTATATGTCTACATATACACAGCAAGTTACATATGTGTACGCAGATATACAACTATGTAGGTATATACGGACATAATTATTTATATGTAAGCAGATATATATTTCTATATCAGTATATATGGCCATACATCTGTGGATGGCAATGGCAGAGTAACAAACACACATATGTCCACATGCACTGTTAATGGGGTTGGGAGGCCCCACACACTATACATCTTCTACAAATAGGCCTCCCCCCAAAGCCATGCACATACGCCCAGCAATGCACTACCAAGTGTTGCAGAACCCATAACCAGGACCTGACATGACATGGGCACGAGATGTTAACAGTACTACATGCCACCTGTATGATGTCAAGCTGGTATTGGTGACATATCATGCAGTACAGTCTGCCTCCCATAGGAAATGTAAACTGTGGAAGCCATCAACATCAACATCCCCAAGATATGGATACACAGATATGCAGATACATATATACATATGTACATATATGTATATATATATATCTATATATATCTATATATATCTATATCTATATATATCTATATATATATATGTGTGTGTGTGTGTGTGTGTGTGTGTGTGTGTGTATAGGTATATATATATATATATATATATATATATATATATATATATATATATATATATATGCATATATAGGTATATATATCTATATATGGATAAATATATATGGATAAATATATATATATATATATATATATATATATATATATATATATATATATATGTGTGTGTGTGTGTGTATACATGTGACTACACATACACATGCAGATATATGTACAGTACAATACATATGTAGAAGGTGCACACAATATGGAACAGCCACTATGCCTACAGTTAACACCTGAACAACTGGACACTGTATGGGCCACCCATACAAATGACATTCGTTGCCTGCAACATATACCCACAGAGAGGTCATAGGGAAAACACCACACACAGGTCTGCAGAAATGTAATACCTTTCATTGTGTACTATTACAGTTCTATATACCATGTCATATAGCTGTTCAGACACTGACATCCATATACACAGAGGAATGCAACTGTGTAACAGTTATACTACTTTAGTAGTCTGGAAAGGGTCACAACAGTTGCTGTCCAGGTCAAGCCCTTTAATTTGTACAATAGTGAGGATAGACTGTGCCACAGGATACCAAATGATCAACAGTATGTAATGCAGGTGTATAGTTCAGCAGTCTCTATCTACACTCTGTACAACATAAGTAGGTGGTAAACATGTCATGTGATCAAATGGGTTGTAACTGTTACATAATAAGGCATAACTGACACCATCACATCCACACTGACAAACAGAACAGTCTGCATGGCAGGAGGCGGTAGGCTTGCATTAACCCAGGATATATAAGTAATGTAAATATTGGTGAAGTATACAGTACTGTACATCCAGATACCTTAAGGCAGCTCACCCCTGATACCCCCACATATTTTACTAGCCTAGGTCATTTATGGTGCTCCCCCTGACTCATTAATACAGGGCCATATACCACGGTTACATACACTGGCCTCTGGAGTGCATAAGAGCACACATGTATTGTTTTGATGATGCCCACACATATATGGACCCAGCCCCACCGTATGTGTGGGGGATACAACAGACGTGGACTGCTGGCAGCAATGGCAGTGTGATGTACTCACATCCCACTATGAAACAACTGCCTACAGCATGTCATATGTGCAAAGCCTGATATGTAGGTGGTGAACAGAGGCTGGGACACAGGCACACATGTGGTGCACTGTTGCCATACACTAAGCAGGTTGCTGGTGTTACAGGATAGTCTGCAACATACCCTTAGTCAGAGTATTGAGGTCAGAAACAGAAATGGATGTAGCCATGTACTGATAGCACTCAACACACACACTGCCAGTGACATATCTGACACAGGACCTGTATGGTGGACAGACAACACATGATAGGCACACCTCTGGCCACCAAGAGGATAGGCCCACAGTTGAGAGCTATGCAAACAGACTGCATTCCAAGGTATAGTTGTTTGTACACACACACCGTGTATCACCAGTGCTATACAAAGCGTAACACAACTCTACTCACACTCTGTCTGTAGTTCCTGAACCTCCTATGGATATGTACCTGCCCCGAGTGTGTAGGCCCTCCTGTAAGAGGTAGTGCTACCTGCTGTTTGTAACACTGATGCCCACACACAGGTAAGATGCCCATCACACAGGAAATGTAAAGGGACCACACCCACATGATGTAGGGATTTATAGTGGGTGGTTGCCATGACAGTGGTAATTGAGAATACTATACATGTGAAATCATATATATATATATATATATATATATATATATATATATATATGGCTATCTGGATAAGTATATGTACATATATTTCCACCATATGTCCTGGACATGGAGTGTAGCCCTACCCCAGCCCCTATAGTCCAAAGGTTGTAGTGCAAGGGGATGTCAGGTATGTATAGCATGAATATTAGTACACTATTGCTACTGTCATTGGGATTGTCTTCACAGACATGGTGTGTGTGGAAGGTCACATCTGCTTCTAACATGTGTGCCATTGGCTAATGACAGACATCCTAAGGAAATCATTGTAATGTACCACTGCTAGCATGTAATGGCCCTGTCGACTGCAGCAGAGATATTGGCCAATATATGTGGAAATTCTGACACACCCTGTACAGTCCAAAGGTATACACATAAGCCTTTAGTGCACAACATGTGTAACATGCCTGCCAATATGGATGTAGACAGCTATGTAGATGGGTATAACGCATAACGACTGATATACATTTGCCACCAGGGGTTATGCATTCACACACTCCTGTCTGGCCTGACACATAATGACTGCTGGTGCAGGGGTGCCATGGCCACATACTACCCACTAGATGTTGACATACATCTGTACAGCATCCCACTGCTCTGTCTGATGTACATGACTTTTAACGGAGGCACGGCAGCAATACATCTGGCAAGTATCTGCACATGACATCTCACTGGGTAAGTACACTAAGCTGCTAGGCATGTAACAATGCACTGTGCAGGCTACAGGCGGACAGGCTAAACATTGGCCTACAACCCCTAGGGGGAATGGACATGTACCTGCATATATAGCAGGCTGTCACAGCACAGGATAAGATACACCTGTGTGAAAGTGCATGACCACAACCAATGTGAACACAGCCACAGCCTCATATGGTATGCTAGCATAATATTCCAGTATATGGACTATCTGTTCTACACCATCCTCATATGTGCCACTCACAGAATGACCTTACATATACTGGGCTGCTACACAGTTTGGTCTGATGGCTGTCTGTGGTATGGGACATGTGTGTGTATGGCCGTATGAACATGTATGCCAATACGGTACCATGCAGAGGGGCAGCATTTAACATCAGATAGGAGGAGAGCTAGAACAATGACATCTACCACAGTCTATACACAGGCTAACATACATATTAACAATACACACACTGCCGACATTCACCATAAGTACACAGACCTCAGTACTGTACAATCATCCACAGAATGTCCAGGTTATGTCATGAAATATAGCCTCTACTGTACATAACATGTGTAGCAGTCTGATATATCACTAGCTGGTTATCAGATATGATGACACTAATTATGGCATATGGCACATATGCACCACTTCATGCACAACATATGTACAAGGGTTGACAGAGGTGTGGCTGGAAGCACATACACAGGGCCAATATTGACATGTTGCTGTGATACCCTCATACATTTACTGTTGTAACAGGGTTTGTTGCAACATATGTCCTATGAGGGATATGAAGTCAGTAACTGTCATGGCCTTCACCATCTACAGACTGCAATCCTCACACTACCTTCTGCAGTCCACAGATAGATTTTCTGTGGCTAACACATGAAACCAACAGCACAACACTGGCCAGTCTGCAGATGACCCTGCAGATGGGGATTCCTCATAAACATGGAACTGACATGGCAGGTATTGCAACATGTACGACAGCCATATTCAGACAAACACTGTTAAACCAACATTACTCCAAAAGCAGTATAGCAGCACTTACAGTCTGTAGTTAGGTCAGGCACACACCCTCCTGTTTGTTGCTGTCTTTCCACAGTGTATGTTGTTAGAGGTAAATCCCCAATCCATCTGAGATGCTGTTTGCCAAACAACAGATCTAGTTCCTGCTCACAGTGAATGAAAAGGGCCAACACCACCGTGATGTTCCTAGATATTGGAGTGTGTTTCCCTGCAATTGGCTATGGGAATGTTACCACAGCTGTTCCACATGCAATCAGCTAGGGGAGGGCTGCAATTCCTGCAGAGGCCATCAGCTGATCATAAGCATCACTTAAAGTACACATGCTGCTGCCTAAGCATAGCAGGTGTGGGTCTCCACATCCACCAGAGAGGGGTGGGAGAGGCAGACAGAGGCATATACCTGTCAGGGAGGGGGTGGGATAGTAAAACTGTAGCATGTTTGTGTCACACACCTACCAGCACAGAGTATTAAACCCCTGACAACTATGTAGTGCTATCATAGTTAGATGCAGTTATTGGATGCGCCACCTGGGTTACCTGCTGTGGAGCACTCAGAACATATATGTGATGATGAGTGACATCTGCAACAGGGATATGGTACATATAAGGTAGGTGACATACACGTGCCTGTCTGCATGAACAGGTGCCAGCATCAACACAGCCACAGTCTCACAGAGACACACACACATTGACATACTTGGCAGGGCCAGGACTACAACTCATCAGTAGTGTGATTGCCACAACACATCACTGTGCAGGTATCACATGCACCACACGGGTCATATGGAGGACATAAGGGCAAGGATTATGAGGAGGTGTCAGACATTGGACAGCATGCTTCAGTATGCCCATGGGGGTTGTAGTGAGTGTGGATGTGGCCATACATACCATACAACACACACAAACACACTGGGTGCCAGTACTGACATGCATGGGTGCATGTCTGCATGGGTGTGTGGGTGGTCAACTGTGTCAGCAGTCTATACAAGGGTAGGTGATGGGTATACCTTGGCATCAGGCCACATGACAATGGTCTGCATTGTGGCTCAGGGCTATAGTTTTTGCATTTTCCCACACAGGTGGGTATTGTATCCCCCATCTAGTCACCTGGGTGACTACTGTGTGTGGGCAATGCTGTGCATCACTTGCCATGACATGGATGGTGTCTAGGATGTGCACACCTCCCACATGCATGTACAGTGACATGTGGAGCTGTACCTGGGGTGTCTGGCCCATGTTGTGAACACGGATTATCATCAGATGTGCCAGTCTTGCCCACCTGCGGCAGGAACTGGTAATGGGCAGCAGGTTTACCCTGCACCTACATTGATAGCATACTAACAGCATTCCCTGGTGTCAGTGGCATCTGTCCATACAGGCCATGTTGTCAGGCATGGTATGTCCAATGTGGATCACATGTGAAGGCACCACAGGTGGTGCAGGTGTCCATTGGGGAACATGGGGGAGGTGCAGTGTCTGCATGTACGTGCATATTGGACAGATGGGCAGGGTGACATGCCCTATGTAGCCCACTGCTATCATGCTATAGTCACTATCGGTGGCCAATATGCAGTGTACTACCCACATATTGGTTGTTGCCTAGGCATGTGTATGTATGACACATGGGTAGAGAGTGTGATCTGGGTAATACTGGGGTTGTTAACTGTCATTGTCTGGCCTTGATGTCACATGTATGGGTATGGCTTTGCACCCCAGCTGCTCAGCTATTTTACATCTGTTATCCCAGTACGGTTGACATTGTGATATATAGTAGGGCCACCATATAAGAAATATGCAAAACCTGCTCCACATTGGCCACAGGTGACACACACACACACACACACACACACACACACACACACACACACACACACACACACACACACACACACACACACACACACACACACACACACACACATCTGTCATGTCTTGGAGTAGAACCCCTACCTAACTAGTTTATTACACTACAGCACTATGTAGTTATAGTACACACCACACTATGGACATTACTGGAATATTCATTCCCCAAAGGTGTATTTCAACATGGATGACATCAGCAGGATTACCAAAGTAGGGCATTTCAAATGTACTGCGAGTGAGTAGCCTAAAATGCATTGCTCCCTACACAGACAGTGAGACACACACAAAACATCCACAACTGACATGTGTGGGTGTATAACCCCTGACCAAGATCTATATCACACTACAGCATGGAGTTGTTATAGGACACACCACAGGGATTACTGGAGAGCTCCTTTACCAAAGGTGTATTTCACAGTGGATGACATCAGCAGACACAGACAGTAAGACACACACAAAACATCCATAACTGACATGTGTGGGTATAGAACCACTGACCAAGGTCTACATCACGGAGCTGTTATAGGACACACTACAGGGATTAATAGAAAACTCTTCCCCAAAGGTGTATTTCACAATGGATGACATCAGCAGGGTTACCAAAGTAGGGCATTTCAAATGTACTGCGAGTGAGTAGCCTAAAATGCATTGCTCCCTACACAGACAGTGAGACACACACAGAACATCCACAACTGACATGCGTGGGTATAGAACCCCTAATCAAGGTCTATATCATAATAGAGCATGGAGCTGTTATAGGACACACCATGGGGATTACTAGAGAGCATTTTCCCCAAAGGTGTATTTCATAATGGATGACATCAGCAGGATTACCAAAGTAGGGCATTTCAAATGTACTGCGAGTGAGTAGCCTAAAATATATTGCTCCCTACACAGACAGTGAGACACACCCAAAACATCCACAACTGACATGTGTGGGTGTAGAACCCCTGACCAAGGTTGAAATCACACTATAGCATGTAGTTGTTATAGGACACACCACAGGGATTATTAGAGGACTCCTTCCCCAAAGGTGTATTTCACAATGGATGACATCAGCAGGATTACCGAAGTAGGGCATTTGGAATGTAGTGTGTGTGACTAGCCTATAATGCATTGCTCCATACACAGACATTGGAACACACACAAAACATCCAGAACTGACACACTCCAGCTGTACGAAGTTACCGGACGCGCTACAAAGATACTGGGCTACAACCTTCCCAGAGGTATATTTCTAGGTTGGTGACATCAGCAGCCTTGGCAATGTTGAGTATATGAATTGTAAGGAGTGTGAGTACCCTAAAACACATCGCTCTCTACACAGTCAGACACAATATCTTGGGTTAGAACACCTATCTAACTACTTTATCACACTACAGCACTATGGAGATTAATGAACTACAATTTTCACAGAGGTGTATTTCTAGGTTGGTGACATCAGCATCCTTGCCAAAGTTGAGTATATGAATTGTAAGGAGTGTGAGTAGCCTAAACAGCATTGTTTTCTACAGAGTCAGACACGCACACACACAATTGCCATGTTTGGGGTTAGAACACCTACTAAACTATTTCATCACACTACAGCAATACGCAGTTACAGGACACGCTACTGAGATTACTGAGCTACAACTTTCCCAGAGGTGTATTTCTAGGTTGGTGACATCAGCAGCCTTGGCAAAGTTGAGTATATGAATTATAAGGAGGGTGAGTAGCCTAAAAAGCATTTCTCTCTACACAGTCAGGCATGCACACAAACCCACACTCACAGTTGCCAATTCTGGGGTTTGAACTCCTACCTAACTAGTTTATCACACTACAGCAGTACACAGTTATGGGATGCACCATGGAGATTACTGGGCTACAGCTCTCCCAAGGGTGTATTTCACATTGGATAACCTCAGCAGGCTTGTCATAGTAGGGCTATGGGGAGGGCAGTGTGTGCATGGGCCAGAACCCATTCATCTAGGGGTAGACACGCCACATGTGGGCACACACGGGTTCATATGTCACAGGTACGTGTATACAGCTACTACATAACTACTTCCTTTTATAGTCATGTTGCACAGCTGGCACGTGCACCACATAGTCTGTAATGCTGACAGATACTGGTGGCTATTATCTGCAGTGGGTGACATCTGCACCTCATGTGTTTGGGGCCCTTTGGCTGTGTGCTGGGTGGGACAGGGCTGGATGGCTCCTTGTCACAGTCACCCTGTTCCACACATCTATGTCCATCTGCCTTTGGCTTATTATAGTGTGTTGTCCTTACATATATGTCTGTATTCCTATCCACTGTGTGTGCAAGGCAGGAGTGGTGCATACTGACATGTGTCTGCACTAAGAACTGCGACTGCCAGATATGTCTGGTCCACTGGTGTTTGCAGACATGGCCTTCATGTGTTTGTGTGTGAGCATGTCCAGTATGACCCTTCAGTATGTTGTCGACTGACATTGCCTTCATTTCTCTAAGTGTGTGAGCATGCCCAGTATCGCCGTCTGTACTGCATGTGTGGATCAAGTCTAGGTAGTTTGTACTGTGGTGCTGATCTTTGTGTTGTACACTGACAGGCAGGATGATGTGTCTGCAGGGTATCCAACGGTCAGTTGGCATTGATTGTTGCTACATTTCTGCATGGGGGGGGCACCTGACTGTTTCTACATTTCTACACAGGTTTGGGGGGCTACACTTGACTGTTGCAATATTTGTATGTAGGATGGAGGGCACACCTGACTATTTCTACATTTCAACACAGGAGTGGGGGGGCACACTTAACTGTTACTATAAGTCTACATAGGATGGGGGACACACCTAACACTTGTACACATTTGCTATGACTGTACTGGTATGTCGGGTACTCCATTTCAGTCTGTAGTCTTATCTATCGTGCTGGCTAGAGGCATACTAAGCTACTACAGATCTTAGGTTTTAATTACCTACATATTAGTTTCTGACTTCCTAGCCTTCACAACTGACATCCAACTGGCTGGCCTGCAGTATTCTGTCTGTGTAGGCCTGCGCGGGGGGGTTACACATAGGCCTCATTTAGAGGCCATAGTACAGCATTTGTTTGTGTTTGTCTACACCTATCCTGCTGGCTGTGACTGTTGTTGGGTATGTGACCCCCCCCCGACTGACATATGTGAGTCACTTACCTTGTGGGTGCCCCAGTATTGAGGATGGTGCTGCAGAGCTACCTATTTTGGATGCACATAGTACACTCCCTATTCATGGTTGAGCACAGGTAATGTCATGTTTGGCATCCCTTTTATTGTATGTGCGAGTCAGAGAGAGGTGTCATTCCCTGGGTCCCTACCATATCAGTGCATGTGCTATGTGTTGCCTCTTTGCCAAGGCCAGGGAATACTGGGCATGCCTCCTTCTGCCTACTGGGGCAGGCTCAGGTTGTTCCTCCTCCGAGTCACTCTGTGCCTGTGCAGGCCTTGGCAATGGTGGGGGCTGTGTGGCCCTGCCCCATGGTGTTCCTGCTGCAGCTATTTCTGCAGGATCATATTGTGTAGCATGGCACATACAAGGACAATTTGTGTACATGTAATTTGTGAGTACTGCAAGGCTACACCAGAAGTGTCCAGGCACCGGAACTGTGACTTGAGCATCCCAAACACACGCTCTATTATGATTCTTGTTTGTGCGTGTGCCTCATTATGGAGTTCTTGTTTCAGTGTGTGTGCATTTCTGATGGGTGTCATAAGCCACTGCTCCAGTGCATATTCTGCCTCCCCCTCTAGGTGACCGTGTGGGATGTCCCCAGTGGCAAATCTGTGGTACAGCTGTGTCAGATGCCAAATGTGGGAATCGTGATAGCTTCCAGGGCAGCCAGCACACACATTCATTATTATGCCCTGGGCATCGCACATGACCTGGCAGTTGATGGAGGGGAAGCCCTTGTGGTTGATGTAGACCCTACCCCGCTCACCAGGTGGTGCTTTGATGTGTATGTGCATGCCGTCTCTTGCACCCACTACCTCAGGATATTTTATTTGGTGGAAGAGATGCATATTGCTGGCCAACGCCTCATGGGTGTTGGGGATATATACTTGCTCACCGACATGTGCTGACATGGCATCCAGGAACTGTTGGGGTACCCTGGATGCTGATGCCTGTGAAATCCCCATCGTATTCCAAGTTGGCCTTTGGAAGGTACCTGTAGCTAGTATTCTTAGGCCTACACATACCTTGGTATCCACTGGGATGGGTTCCCATCTGTTAGTTCTGTGTGTGAGGCATGGCTGGCACAGGTCAACAATTTGCTGTAGGAGGTCCCTGTCCACCCTATAGTGCTTCACTATCTCCATCTCCTCACTGTGGGTTGGTCAGCAGCATTCACATCCTCACCACCCTCAGCCTCTTGCACATGTTGGTTTATGATAGCAAACGCAGCCCTTAACATTTTTTGTTTTGCTTTCGTTTTGTAAAATTTCCCCATTTGTATACACCGGTGGTGCAGAGTTTTTGGGAAAAAACAAGGGGGAAAGGTGTTTGCATAGTTTATAGTGGTGTGCTGGGCTTGGCTGGTCTGCTGCCTGTGTAATTGGCTAATTATGATGCATTTTACCTGCCAGCTGAGCTAGTTCTCCTTGATTACCTTCCTACTGCTGTTTTCCCTTACCATTGCCTTCCTATTTAAGGCCAGAGGTACGCTGCATAAACAGAGTGCTCAAATGTGCACAGAGCTGCTATTTCCTGGTTTACTTTATTTTATTTCTTTAAAATCTGATGCGTGGCGTGCATATCTGCTTAGGCTTTGTAAAGAGTGCTAGGCAGGTTTAGACACACCCCTTAGTTTAGCTATGCTAAACTGGGTGCAATCCCAAGTCACAGGGCTCCAATCCGCTTACAGTATGCCTGACACACACACCCTTGATGTCACCTATATCTTAGTCTTGCACCCAGTTATTCATACTCTTACACTGTTGGGACCTGCTTCAGATGCTGGGGAAAACTGGGATTCACTATCCTTCCCCTCATTTGCATAGGACTGCCTGCTAATGCATAGTTACGTCTCACACTGAGCCTCCCGTCTTGGCAACCATTACTCACTGGCCAGGTTGTCTTCTGCCTGCCATTGACTTGCATGGCACAATACTGATTTAAGTTAGAATGCTTATTTTAGGTTTATTTCATTATCCCCCCCACCCCAATCCCATTTGTGCACCGCTGCCTTATGCTTAAACAGCCAAGATCGGCAAAAAAAAACGTTTTTTTTTTAATTTTTTTTTTATTGTTTGCAATGCCAATGGCCTTATACTTGGCCATTGGCATGCTTCCTCAATGATATGCAGCCTTTATTTGGAGCTATCATAGCTCCGTTTCGGATTTTGCAGAAATGTACTCTGTTAATAACCGAGTACATTTCTGCAGATAGTATTTGTCTTGCACGGACTATTGCAAGCTTCCTGGATTGCAAAATCACCTCATTTGCATGAATTTCTCCTGAAAATGAGGTGATTTGTATACCAGGGCTTAGTCCATGCATGATTAGTGCAGGAGCTCTCGTGCATGCCCCTGCAAGCTGTTCCTGGATCACACGGCAGACATATTGCCTGCTAGAGCTCCTGCACTAATCATGCACGCCATGCAGGGCATAGAGAATCCGGGGGATCATATAGTGACAGAGGAAGGAAAGCCACAAAACTTGAGAATATATTGGAGATGCTGAGTGGGCAAGATACCCACCTGATTCAAATGAAAATGAAAACTATTTTAGTAAAAGATAAGGATGAATTTATTTAGGGGTGGCTTGGGGTAATGGCTGCAGCCTCCCCAGGTAACTATTATTTAAAAATAGTAGTCTGACTTTTATTTTGTTCTGGGTGTTCAACACTCCATGCATGTCTGGAGTTTCTATGATATGGGAAGCAGACAAACGCAAAACAAACAAAAACAAATCATCTAAATCAGCATCAGCCTGACATAGGCTTGCTCCACCAGTTGGAAACATTTTTGAGGATGTCAGAAACATCACTGAAGGAGCTTCTCCCTGCGATTAATATGAAACAGTGAGGGGCTTTGCCTATTGGGCTAGGCTGCCTCAGGTGAGAGAGGCAGCCTGATTAAATGTAAAGGAAATAGGTAATGTGACAGTGGAGAGGAAATGCACAGGAGCAATTTTTTTCAGTATAGTATACACACACACACACACACACACACACACACACACACACACACACACACACACACACACGCACGCATGCACACACATGCACACACACACATGCATGCACGCACACGCACATACACACACACACACACACACACACACACACACACACACACACACACACACACACACACACACACACACACACACACACACACATATACGTACACACACACGCACACACACTCGCACACGCATGGATGCACACACATTTTTACAGCCATTTTGCCTGCTACTGCCAGCATCAAGAAGGTTAAGTACTACATTTAAGCATGTGTGTGTGTGTGTGTGTGTGTGTGTGTCTATGTGCATATGCATGTGAAAGGCATACTCCTCTCAAAAGTACCTGATTTTGCCTCACATTTTGGACTGGTATTTTAAACATATGATGTTCTGACAAGTCAGTGAAGATTAAATTTGCTAAATAACGACAGACATTTAAGTTTCAGACTTAACAGTTTTTAGGCAAAAGCATGTGAATGCAATTCCTGTTATTCTAGCAACTTTCGTAAGACAAATTATAAAGGCAATATCTGTCCATGATTTTGCTCCTGTGTTCCCCATTATTTTACAGATTCCTCCTTGATTCTTGAGCTAAAATACTGAGAGGTATTTGAGGGGGGAGGTTGCAGTGGGTTGCACACTGCATTCTGAAGGTAGTGAGCTGAAAACATAAATTCATGTGTGAACGTTATTTATGTATGTATTCATTCATGTGATGCAAACACCTGAGGTATACTTTCAGAAGTCATTCAAGTTGGTGCGAGTGATGGTCATGTGTATGTTTGTGTGTGTGTGTGTGTGTGTGTGTGTGTGTGTGTGTGTGTCTGTGTGTGTCTACGTATGTGTGGGAGGCATAGATACTCTGAACTCTCTCATATTTTGCAGAATGTCCCTGTTTTTTTTTTTTTTTTTTTTACTTTTAGTGTCATATTTTAGTCTGTCCTATGTAAAGTTTGTAGTTTGTCAGTTTTCTCCTTGATGCTTGAGCTAAAGTGTTGAGGGGTATTTTTGGGGATGGGGACTACAGTGGTTTGTATACTGAATTTTGAAGGTAGTGAGCTAAGAAGATAGACTCATGAGTCACAACTATTTATGTATTTTGGTAATGTTGTTTTTTCTTAAATGTGGCATGGAATATTTGCATTTCTTGATTAAACACAATGGAATAGCATTGGAAACTTTGACAAGTAAAATTAAAGAGCTTGATGGAAAAATTGAGAGGAATTTACTGTTTGAGAATATGAAGGATGACTGCAGGACTGTTTTTGACAAAATGTCTAAACATGTCAATATGGTAAGGGCCTGGAAGGAAAAGAAATTAAATAAAGACAGCAACTACTATGCCAATAAAAAAGTATATCATGGGTCAGGTTTAACATTGGAAGTTGTATCAGCAAGCCTAGATGATGTAGTGCAGGGACAGGGTGATATAAACAACCTTGAAACTGGAGATTTTTTTTACCAGAACTACCCCTATGGAGATCAGTGTGTAAAGCCAATCATGCTACAAACAGAGGTAAATACAACAACAATTTCAACAGCTTTATCACTGGGAAGAGGCACAGAAACAACAGGAAAAGGAGGAGCAGATGCCAAGAGACAGGAATAAATCCGAATCAGGACTTCAATACCAGAGGCAACAAGTTTCATATACATAACTTCAGCGACTTTGTAATAAATACCACTCAAGATGGTGTCTTTCAGAAAGGGTTTTCTTTTATTCCACTAAGGAAGTTCAGCTTTGTGGACACCAGAATTTAATTAAAGTTGTCCTTGAGAAAAATCAGTTTGGGTCAATGGTAAGACTATATATTAGTGAAATATTTCAAAACTGTAAGTTAAGCAGGTATCACTGTGGAACCTCCCTTTCAGAAATCTGGTTCATATGCTCAAATGTGACAAGGGAGAGAGACAAACCCTCCAGGAATTAACCATCAACAAGGATATCTGTGCGATTAATCTGGACAAAAGAGGTGGGAGACACTGTAATTATGAACAATTTGGATTATGTCTCCTGCATGTTTTCCCTCATCATAAATTATGGAGTTTATGGTATTGCTTCAAGTCCATCAGTCATATAGAGTGATCAGCTTACAGGTATTAGACCTATTACAACAGGGATACATTTTCCTCTCATGAATTCAGCTCTTTAATGGTGAAGAAACCATGAATTCCAGTCATTTTTGTGATTCCTAAAATACATAAAAATGTCATGGATCCCCCTATGTGACCTATTATTTCTGCAAAAGGATCCTTCACACAGCCTTTAGCAATTTGTATTGATTGTAAGTTAAAAACAATTATGGATACATTTTCTGGAGTAATAAAAGATTCCTGGGAATTTGTGGCCAAACTGAGTAATGTTCCTGTGGAACCCAGTGATATTTTTGTAACAGGTGACATTAAAGACTTGTTTATTGTGATACCCCATAAATTGGCGTTGGATTGTTTCAGGGTGTTTGTAGCCACCCAAATGCAAATTTCAACACAGGAAATCAATATTTTTTGTTTATTAATGGAATTGGTTTTACATGGTTTTACAGAATAACTACCTTGTATTTGAAGGAGGATATTTTAAACAACTGAGTGGGGTTGCAATGGAGGCAGCCTGTGCCGCAACATTTGCTAATGTAGTTCTGTCTTTTGGGAGCACAATTTTGTGTACAACAGTAAATATTAAAGTTTTTAAGGAGTTATCACAGGGTTTTGGATGATGTATTTTTATTGGGAATGGCTCTCAGGAGTTGTTAGAACACTTTTTATTGTATTTAAAGGACACTACCACTTTTTCAGAATTCATTTTCAAATGTGACCATTATTCTGCCATAGTTTTGGAAAAGAAATTGACCAAGGGCAATGACAGGATGTCTTCTAGAATTTATAAGAACCTATGAATTTCAACCAGTTTGTACATTTTTAGAGCACACACAATTATGGACAGAAATTTGACATTGTGAATGGACAATTTATATGGGTTTCCAGCTTAACTTCCATTGAGTCCATTTATATGAAGGAGTGCCAGATGCTTACAATTATGTTTCTTGCCAGGGGCTATCCTAATGAATTGTTAGAGGACATCTAGGAATATGTTAGACAGGACAGGAATGAAAAGTTTGCCTCTATTCTGAGGTGATCTGGGACTATTGTGACAGAAAGGGCAAGGGCTTCTATCTCCGAGACATTGGCATTACATTATTCCCATTAATTCCATGATTTGCAGCACATTATGAGCAGGAATTGAACTTTACTTTTGCAATTTTGGCTAGAATTAGTCCAGAAGGAAATATGTCTTAATTTCATCTTTAAGTCCACTAACAATGTTGGCTCACAATTGGAGTATACACCCTTGGTGAAACTGATTAATAAGGTCATGGTTTTGTGGTTCTTGTCGAATTTGTTGGTACATTCACAAAGGACCCAATATTGTGGATGAAATTTTTCTTTGGATTTCACAGTGTCCTGATTAATTTAATTATAATTGTTGCAATGTTATTTATTAAGCAACATGCAACTCCTGCCCCAGTTTTTATGTGGGCAAAAGCCACTGGAAATGATCTAAGAGGATACAGGAACACTGCTATAGTACAAACACTAAGGACATGAGAAATGCCTTTTTTAACCATTCCATTGTTCATGAAAATTTCAAAAAGTTTTCTTTTTTGTTTTAGAAAAATTGGCAAATGATTTGATAGACAGGGATGGTGAAACAGAATGTCTTTGCAGGGAAATACTCTGGCAAGTGTTGCTGAACAGTAATACAGCACCGGGTTTAAATTATTACATTTTCCTAGCACTAATCCTGTGGAAATGTCATAAATAAGTTACATGGCATTGGCTAGTTTTGATCACATGAACAGGAAGTTTTTAGTATTCAAATTCACATTTGAGGATGTGTTTTTATCTGATGAAGTTCATCACAAGTATATGAATGAAAACACTAATCCATTAAATGATTAAGCTTGGTAGAGTATCAGTGATTATTGGTGTATTTTATTTTGTTCTTAGTTGTTGTCAGCTCTTTACACTTCTTCTACAACTGACTGCCTTTTTTTCCTTTTGGTATTTATGTATTCATTCATTAATATGATGCAAACACTTGAGGTATACAGTCAGTCATGGAAGTGGCTGTAATCGATGGTCATGTGTGTTTGTGGGAAGACATAGATGCATTGAACTCTCCCTGGCATTGCAGAATTTCCCTGTTTTTGTGTCATTTTGCTCTGTTCCAAGTACATTTTTGTGGTTTATTAGGTAAATCAGTGAAGATTGCCATAAATAAATAATGATGACAGTTTCATACTTAGCCTTCAAAACAAAAATGTGTGCTAATACAAAGACTACTATTCTAGCAAGTTTCTAAGTATATAATGGTAGCAGTTGTTCTTGATTTTGGTCCTTCGTCTGCCATTATTTTTGAATTTCTCCTTGATTTTTCAGACAAGAGGTTGAGATGTTTGTGGAGTGTAGGATTGCATACTATATTCTGACAGTAGTGAGCTGAAAAGTTCAGTTCCTGTGTGTCTAAAAGCAGCATGTATGCCACAATGTGTTTCACTTTCCATCACAGGCATCCATCAGTATTGTACTTGATAAATGGCCTTCTGTGGTGGTCTGGGCAGAATGTATGCGACAGCAACTGATCACTGGCAGTGTCACATTGAGTAGCACTACCATCGAACAGCAATTGGTTCTCTGGCTGAATTTTTGGTTGTAATTACTTCTGTGTGGAGTCATTACATACTCTGTCTCTCTTTGAGTTTTTTGCATGTACACTGGTTTCTTCTCCAAGTACCTCAGCTGTAATAATATATGCCTCTAGCCATTAGTACTTTTATGTTTGTTCCAATCTAACATTAGAGCGGTACATAGAAGGTAACTATCTCTTTGGATGGGCAGGAAGACAGGTACTTTTCCCAGACAGGATTGTATGTAATTGCATTGGTCTTCTCAGTTGTTTTTGAGCCTCTGGTTTATTAACTTTAAATATTAAGTTTTAGACAACTTATTGTTTTTCTTGAAAAAAAAGTAAGACCGAATTTCTTTCCTTACCCATTTTTTTGTTCGGGCTGTTATTAAATCAAAAAGCTGTAAAAAAAGCTGTAAGGTGCACATCAGAGCATTTAGAGCCCTATAACCTCCCCAGCTTGATACACTTACTTTCTACAGACTTATTACAGTAGAATATTGTCCAATTAGGGTGTGTTAAAGCATGGGGGCTAAAAAGTTAAACAAAGTTTGAAAAAGCAAGGAATGTGTAATCTAATAATCTATATGGATGGTGAAGGACCAGGATAAATGGAAAATAGGGGAAGGCACTGGGGAAGTACGGTGAGACTAGTGTGCAACAGGGTGCCCCTCACAGTCCTTTGTCTAAGGCTCCATTTCACCTAAGGTCATCTTTGCTGATTGCAGTCAGACATGTGAGGTGTATATAGTCAGTAAAGTGGCTATAATGACTAGTGTGCAACAGGGGGCCTTCAGAGTCCTTTGTCTAAGGCTCCGTTTCACCTAAGGTTGTCATTGTTGATTTCAGTCAGACATGTGAGGTGTATATAATCAGTAAAGTGGTTATAATATATGGGTGCATACTGAGGAAGTGTATGGATGAAAATGAATGACCATATCTGTTCTTTGGTCACTGCTAAATGTCATTGCCATGCTGTGTGTTTAGCCCACCCATTCAGTTACTTCCTGCAGCCCCCTTGCTTTAAAGTCACCAGCCACCACTGGATTTATTTATCTCTTAAATGCATAATTGAGCTGGCTCAAGGATTTTTTAAATAATGACCCAAGCCAGAGATTGCATTTTAAATGCAGAAATCACACCTATACAAATATATGTGGGATTAATTTAAATGCAGAGTTCAAGTAGAAAAACAATCTTATAGAAATATAGATGACATGAGCCTTATTTGCTGAATGATATAAAGTTACATTATTGCAGAGCTAATATCATAAACTGTAGTTTAATAAAAACGATAATTCTAGCTCCAACTAAGGTCATAGTTACATATCAAAGATAACTTACATGTTTAAATGCATGCTTTTTGAATGTTTCACATTTATAGGTAGTCAAAGCATGGATTGGTCATACATTCCAAAAGTACGATTCCATATAGCAGAAATCTTTCTGCTTTCTTTATGAGGAACTTCCTATTGTATCTCTCAGATTAGAGCTTCCTAACTGTATGACAGAGTTGAGCATTATGCGTGATATGTTTTTAGTTTTTATCTATGATGGTTGCAAAATTCAAAGTTTATGTGTCGGCGTATTTTTCCAGAAAGCACAATCTTTTAGAAACAGAACAGCAGAAGTAATTGCTCAAGGAAATGCAGCTGTTGTTCCATAAGATGTCAATGAGCCAAGAAATGCCATTCAGGACCCCATGTAGTTTCAGTGTGTTGGCTTACTTCAAAGGCAGTGAGGCCAGTATGTAGTCTGAATGAGATAAGGATGCTCTTATCAGCTGCAAATCTTGTTTCATAGAAAAAAAAATGCTTAGCTTGTAGGACATATTTAGTCAGGGCATAATATTTTAGTTAATTATTGTTTTACATGGAATGTCAATGAGAGAACAAGGCCAAGCCAAGCCCACATGGTCAAGCCAAGCCAGTAGATTTTGAAATGCAAGATAACCTGGAGCTGCTATTCACAAGTGTTGAATGCTGATAAAACAGGGAATTCAGAAAGGTTGAGTCAGGTCTGATATCCCACTTCTGACCCAGAGGGTGACAGGACTCACAAGAAGCAGAGTATAAAGGATCAGTCCAGATAAAATCCCTTTAGCTAGGAGACATAGGAGACTCTCTGTGATGGCCTCTCTGTGGGAGGAATAAAGACATCTTGCTGAAGTTTCAAGTAGTTTATTCAGTTAATTACTAACAAGAACACTCATCCATCTACCTAATTAACTGAATAAATGTCTTGAAATGTTAAGAAGGCATCTTTATTCCTCCCACATGGAGGGTATCTGAATCTCAGAAATCGGCAAGCTAAAATGATTTTTTCTGGACTAATGCTTTATACTCAGTTTTAAGTGTTGAATATTGAGGAGATTTCT
Organism: Protopterus annectens; assembly: GCF_019279795.1. Lineage (NCBI taxonomy): Eukaryota > Metazoa > Chordata > Ceratodontiformes > Protopteridae > Protopterus > Protopterus annectens. Next base: position 295,244,493 of record NC_056731.1, read on the forward strand.
TGGTATTTTACATTGATAGCATTATCCATTGGTGCTCCTTTTCTGAGTTAAAATAATTCAAAGATCAGTGAAATATTTTTTCAGGAGTTGGTTATAATGCAGTAGTCTGTACGTGAGTGTGAAAGTAAGTCATTTACGTACAATGTGTCATTCAACCTGGAATTACCTTGCGAGAGATTTACAATGTGAGGTAAGAATACAGAAATCTGAGGTCTGAGCTTTCAAGGGTTCCTACAGTAGCTTTCATTGTGAAAGAACAATCATTAGAACTTTAACTCTAGCATTTTCTTTCAAAAGAAGCAGTCTTTTTAATACTTTTTATTCATTAATTTATCACATTTCAGAAGTAAAATGAAAAATACAAACTTCCAACAATAAGGCAGATATCAACATTAACAATGTAGGTGCTGAAAATAATTTTTTTTTACCACTTTGGAGGTCATTCGCCAAAATTCCATGATTGTAACTGTGAAATAAATAGTAGATGGTGTCTTGAGATGACTGTATAATTCTTATCCATAAAATTGAACCTATGAGATGTCCATTGTCTAGAGTCAAAGAGTATTGATACAAAGGCACTATGACTTGTGCAAAAAAGAGATGTCCATATTTTGTTATTAAAGTGTACACATTTTTTTATGTAGTCTACAGTTTAACTGCAAAAATAGTCTTTCAAGTAGTCCAGCAGTGATTAAGTTGCAGTATCTGCATCCTTTAGGAGATACTATTTCTGGCAAAGGTGTGATATAGGTACTTTTCTATTTCAGTGATAAAAAAAATCATGTGTTTTGGTTGGTGTTTCTGTTAGTGAGCATTTAGAGATTTATAAACCCCCCATTTATAAGAATTACATGTTATCAGACTTGGTTCCACCTAGTTTAAGGAACAGTTCTTTTACTTGTCTAGTAACAGATTTAAAATTGAAGATCAGTGGTAAGGCAGCATTACAATGCACTTGCATATCTGGGGTTGTCTTGAAGAAGTCTTGGGATTATCCAGGAAGTGGAAAAGAGGTGATGGCAGTTTAAGGTGTGTTACATGTAAAAAAATATTATTCCATAACTTTCTGGGCTTTGAGAAGAGTGTTATTTGCTAGATTTTAAGTCAGAGATATTGGTATCTTGTACTTCCATGTTGAAAAGAGAGAGGGAGACTTGCAAAAATTTGAATAGGCTTCAAGAAAGCTTGTGGTCTTCATAGGTTCATAGGTAGGTACTAGACTATTGGCCCTAGGGCCTATATAAGCCTAGCCAAAAAGGTACCCTGGCTTTCGCCACCCAAGAAAATTATTTTCCAGTGCCCCTGTCAAGCAGAGCCACAAAAGTGATCTCAGGGGTGAATTTCCTATCTCTCATCTAATCATCAAGATTTTTCTTGAAGAGTGCTAATGAGGAGCTTTGTTTGATATAGAAAGGTAGTTTGTTCCAGAGCATGGGAAGCCTCTGGGACAGGAATTTATCACTCCAGCATGTTCTGTTTATTGTGGTGACAAGGTTTAGGTCCCTAGAGTGTGCAGCTCAGAGAGATTGGGATTTCTTTAAGTGGAGCATGTCCAACAGCTCTGGGTTTGACATAGCTTTGTATGTTAGGCAGAGATCGCCTCTGAGTAGGCAATATGCGACGGAGTAAAGCTGGAGTTTTTTTGAGATGGTCTGCGTAGGGCATCTGTTTGAGGTCAGTAATCCTCTTTGTGAGGTATTTCTGCAGCCTTTCCAGTTGTTGTAGATGTCTTGTGAGGTACATACAAAAAGGGGCACTGTACTCTATTATGGGTCTAATGAATGACGAGTAGAGGGGAACAATGACCTCTTTTTCCTGGATGAGAATCCTTTTGTGATGAGGTGTGCCATGTAGAAGGATTTCCTGGCTACTGTGGCGATGTGATTATCAAAGGAGAGAATCAGTTCATTTCAGTTATGTTCAATTCAATTCACTTCAGTTATGTTCATCTCTTATATCTGGCTTATAGTGTTAGTACTGTTAAGATTTGGCTGTTACTCCTCTTCTGTCTGCACCCTTGTTTATCAGTTCATATATGCATGTTCAGTTGAGTTATGTTGCATGTTCAAAGACCATACTTAAAATCTGCAGGGAACCATATAAGCCAAAAACAGGCGTATCTATGAGTATTCCTTCTTCTTCAAAATACAGCAATCTCAGAATCACTAAATGTGTAAGTAGCCCCCACATTTGGTGGTGGTGGGGACTTACCCGATTACAAATATACTTTTTAGGTAGATAATGACACTTTTATATCATTGTTATGTTCTGAACATCACACATAATTTTATTGATTTTTGAGGCTCATATTGTAAGGTCTCAGATTCTGCTAGGACACCATGTTCATTTTTCCTTATGCAACAAGGTTGTCACCAAAATGGGTCCTGTCAGTTTAATTCAACTAACTGGTAATATATAAATAAAATAAAGAACAGTCAGTACCCATAACACCATGCAGTGTGAGTGAGACTGATTCTTTTCAGCTGTGATGGGGAAATACTTTGTTTTGTATTTCCATTATTAATGATATTAGGTTAGTTATCAAGTTATCAGGAATAGTTCTGAATGAATTTACTTGTAATGATTCCCAAAGAAGTTGATATTCTTTATTGGATAAGATGATGCCAACAGAAACAAAGACAAATAAAATGGTTGATTTAAAGGATCATATTCTGGTCAGTTGGTAATGGCCACTTATGTAGCTGGGTAGATTTTGCAAAGCCCTTTTCCTTAATATTTGTTACTACTATGTCAGTGGCTGAGTGCTTATGTTTAAGAAGGAATCTGGTGAGTTTGTGAGCAAGCTGAGAAGGGCCTTGTACCTAAAGCATGGGGGGGGGTTAAGTAGATAAGCCTGATCAGAGCTCCAGCTAAGGCCAATGCCTCCTAGAAGAACAAACTATCTCTTTGTGCTCCCAAATTTAACTTTACTTAGCAGATTTGTAAGTCAGCAGGAGAAACCGGAGGGCAATAGATCCTAAGGAAATAAACATTTTTGCATGATTACTCAGGCTGATCTGAATATTCACCTGTTCACGGCTATGTTGATCAGTGTTTTACTCCATACTTAATGCGTAGTTCAAAACCACTTTTTTATTAGAACTAAGACACTACTCACAGGTCAAAGATTAGGCCAAATACAGCTGTAGCAGTAAGACTGAAAAGAGTGTCTACATGTATGCAAGATTTTAACAATCAAATATCTTTGTTACGTGCTTGTGCCCAGATTTCAAGGATTTTTGCATTACTGTAGACTGTCCTCATTTTAATTGGCACAGTACAGGAACTATGAGTCGATTTTATTTGACTAACGGTGTGAACAGAGATGGCTGGGAATTACAGACTATGACGCACAAGAGGCAGAACGAATATGTCCTTCAAACCAGATTATCTCAACGGTTCCATTCAAAAAGACACCGACATGAAGTAGTAAAGTTGTGTTCAATGTGGAAGGAGCCAAAGAAGAAATGATAAATGAGGCAATCATAAACTACAAACGAAATACTGACTTAGAAATCCCTAACAGTAGGCATGATAGTTTTAAATGTGGGAATGAAGAATGTATGAAGTTGTTCTAGTGCAATGACATGTTAAATAAAAAAACTGTGACTTGAAATGGAAACAGTTTGACTTTTCAAACAGGACGTCCCTTCTTTACATTAGCATTTTTAAAAGATCTTGTATAGTATTTGTTGGAAAGATTTGGTAAGGCATTAGTCTGAAGAAATGTAATTTGAATAAAGATGTTTTATGATACAAATTTTCAGCATGCCTCAGAAAAATATGATATAATATTTAGGAAAATTAGTACATAATCAATAGTATTGTTAAAGGAACAAACATTTTTGTGAAAAGCCAACCAACAAAATAATGGGAATACAGCTCTCATAAGTCATTACAGTTCATGTGATGTTGAAAATGGTAACATGCAGGAAACATAAGAGAATAAAGTTGGAATGCAAGACAGAATGTCTAGATAAGACAGAAGAAAGCATGGAGGCAGTAAATGTAGCAAAACCTCAAACTGAGGAAATTATGCCAAATTAATTAAGAAAGAGTGAGAAAGCTATTGTATATTAAAGAATGAAACATAACAAAAGGAATAAAAATATAAATTTAACAAAAGGCAAAATTGTAAGGAGGCAGATTTAATAAACAAGTATTTTGATCAGTATTTCCCACAAGACTCAGTCCTGGGACCTCTATTGTTCGGTATATATTTCTCTGAGGTACAGGCTAACACGGGAGGACTATGGCTGACCAAGTTCGCAGATGATTGCAAACTGGGTGCCATAATCAACTTGCTGACTGACACAAGCATCCTCCAAAAGGGTCTCATAGAGACGGATAACTGGTGCCAGAGCCATGGCCTAAAGCTAAATGCCAAAAAGTGCATAGTCATCCCCTTTGGGAAAAACAAAGTAACCACAAATTACCACATAGGTGGTAATCCATTAAGTACGGAAGAAGTAATTAGGGATTTGGGGACCCAAGTAGATAGCAATCTCTCCTTTGACAATCACGTTGCCAAAGTGGTTAGAAAGACCTTCTATATAGCCCACCTTATCACGAAAGGGTTCACATCTAGATCAAGAGAGGTCATTGTGCCCCTCTACACATCACTCATCAGGCCCATAATTAAATACAATGCCCCATTTGGGATGTACCTTACGTGACACCTGCAGCAACTGGAAATACCCCAAAAGTACCTCACCAAGAGGATCAAGGGACTCAAACAGATGCCCTACGCAGTTAGGCTAAAGAAACTCCGGCTCTACTCGGTTGCTTGCCACCTACTCAGAGGCGATCTGTGCCTGACGTATAAAGCCATGTCCAACCCAGAATTAATAGACATGCTCCACCTCAGGAAATCCAAATCCCTTAGAGCTACATGCTCCAGGGACTTAAACCTCAACACAGAAATAAATAGGACATGCTGGAGGGACAGATTCATATCCCAGAGGCTCCCCTTACTCTGCAACAAAATCCCAATCCATGTTAGGCAGAGTCCCTCAACGACTCTCTTTAAGAGAAATCTTGAAGAGTGGATGGGAGATCGTAGGTTTACCCTTGGGATCTCTTCTGTGTCCCTACTAGACAGAGGCACAGTAAACTAACCTTAAAAGGGCTATCTTCTGTGACCTACTATACAGAGGCACTGTCAACTAATCTAAAAGAGTGGTGAAAGCCAAACACACTCTGGCTAGGCTTATAAATGCCCTATGGCAGATAGCCTAGTATCAACCTATGAACCTATGAACCTAATATAGTTTGACAGCCTAACCAGATGAAAGAATCAGATTTAATAGATGAAAATACTAGTACTTGTACAATCCCAAAATAAGAGTTCTAGGAAGGTTGTATAACTGATGGATGTCAAAGCAAAGGGTCTTGTGAGAATGACAGTCAGTCTTTTAATTGATATTTTAATATTTTATTTCAATTCATTTAATTTATTTTTAAAGGCAATAATTTATGGCTATGAAAATATTTTGACATTAATCTGGAGTTGGGAATTTGTAAAACAAGGCAAAATTTTTGTTATATACATTTTGTGTGAAACTATTCATCCTTACCAGGAACAGAGTTAAACATTTTCTAAGGGAAAAAATAAATGCTATTCATAACGTAATGGGATTGAGGTATGATCAAGTGTGATAAAGACACTGAAAACAATCAACTGTAGTGAAACTACCATATTTTTCTGAAGTCACTTTACATCCAAAGTGTTCAGTATTTTAAACAGCTATTTTTTCTGTAGCAGCAACTCACTTTAATATATGGATCTTATTTCCACATGAGGGCTTTCCTGGCATCAGCATGGAGGATTTTATCTTTCATGAAGCCAGTTTATCTTTTACTGTGAAATATTGTACTTGCCTTTGCTGTTGAGAAAAAAAAACTACAAGAAAAACTTAACCAAGCTAGAGTTTTCACTGTGTGATACCTTAAAATTCCTGAAATAGAGATCATCTGTACATATTCAAATGCCCCCTTAAGGGTATCAAGTGCATCAGTTAATGTCTATGACTTTTCACTTTTTCCATTTTAAGTTTTTTATGGAAAGATTCAGGCCAAAAAAAAGCCAAACACCACAAACTGTGGACATACACATTTCAGCCTTTATATAACCTCATCAGCACAGCAAACAATTTGACTATACTCTAGAAACACGAGCTCTTTATACTCAGCCGATGTTCATAACCATTAAAGTATTTGCAAAATATCCCAACTAACAAACAAAACCAGAAAGTAAAAAGGTCACACAGACAAACCAATTAGTAAAAACTATGAGGAAAACCTAACCTAACTAGAGTTTTTCACTGTGTGACACCTTAAACCTCATGGAATAAAGGCCCATGGGATATATGCAAATGTCTCCTTAAGAACATCAAGTGTTTCAGCTATATGGGTTCTGAATGTCTATGAATTTTTCCTTTTTAAGTCTTTATGGACAGATTCAGGCCAACAAAGACAAACACCACTAGCTGTGGACATGCCCATAGCAGTACTGGTGGGGCATTAGAGAGAGAGAGGGAGTCTCCTATATCTGCTAGCAAAACTGATTTTATCTGGATTAATCCTTTGTACTCTGTTTCTTGTTAGTCCTGTCACCCTCTGGGTCACATGTGGGACGCCAGATTTGACTCAAACTTTATGTATTGCCTTTAATTTCTTATCAACAGGTGAACCATCCACCTAAGCCCATCAGGAAAGTTGACTGAACGTGCAGAGTAAATGTCCTTCACACCTAATTATTTAACAGTCAGTACTATAGTCCAAGGTCTCAGTAATAATGTCATCAATTACTCCTTCACAGTTTCAATAGCAGAAATGAGCAGTTTGGTTGAACAAGAACACCTGCAAAATGTCAACAGTAGAATGGCTGTTGATGATGGAAACATAACAGTTATACTTATGAGACAGCCTGTGGACACTGGCCCACAGTCTCCATGTTTAATGAGAGGATGATGACCTTAGGGCCTTTACAAGCCTAGCCATGTAACACCCTAATTGACCATAGTTAGATGGTCATTGTTAGCAGAGCAATTCTATGATCAGCACTGACTGCCCCATCCATGAGAGACACAGGTGCCAACCCCTGGATGAATTTATGGTCCCCCATCCAATTGTCAAGGTTGCACTTAAATAGAGTCATTGAGGAGATCAGCTTCACATGAAGTGGGAGCTTATTACAGAGGAGCTGCAATCTCCGGGAGATATATCTGTCTCTCCAACATGTTTTGCTAGATTGAGATCCCTGGAGTGAGTGACTCTTGTCCCCTTTGATTGGCAGATGAGCAACATTTCCATTAGGGCAGGGTCAGGGTAGGCTAGGCACAGGTGACCTCTCAGCAGCTTGTATGAGACAGAATATAGTGACATGGCTTCCAGTCTTTTCATGTAGGTCATGCTTTGGAGGCCCTGAATTCTCTTGGTTAGAAACCTATGTAGTGTCTCCAATTGCTGTTGGTGTCTGGTGAGGTACCTACAGAAGGGAGCACTGTACTCAATTAGTGGTCTGATAAGGGTCGAGTACAGCAGAGTTATAACCTTCTTATTTTTGGATGCGATGCCCTTATTTATGAGATGTGCAACACAGAAGGCTTTCCTCACCACTATGGACACATTAGATTGCTATTGACTTGTGTTCCTAAGTCTCTCACTACTGGGTTTTAGCTTTGAGGGGTGCTATCTATATCATAATAGGCAGGGGCTACTTCTTTGCCAAAGGGAATAATGATGCATTTTTTTGCATTTAGTTTTAGTCCATAGCTTTGGCACCAATCATTTGTCTGTGTCAGCCCCTTCTGTAATATGTTAACATCATTGGGGGACTCTATGACTGCACCCAGTTTACAGTCATCTGCAAACTTGGTAAGCCACAGGCCATTTACCTTCTCCTGGACTTCAGAGACATAGATTCCAAACAGCAGAGGGCACAGAACAGATCCTTGTGGTACCCACTGGTAACTGGTCTACTGGTGGAAGTGGACTCCCCAACTTTGAGAGTGTGTGTTTTGTCAGTGAGCCAGTTGACCACCCATCGAGTGTTCCTTTCTCACACACCATCAGCGCTTCTGGTGGAGGCAGCCTGCTTGCACAGATTTCATTCAGCCCATGCTGGTATTTGAGTGCAGCCAATAATTTCTTGCAAGCCCGGTTTTTTGAAACTTGATTCCAACTCACACTCTGTCCAGCTGCCTGCATTTCAGTGCCCTGTGATTCCCCCTACAGAGAATTCAGTCAATTCAGCCTTACGGACTGCCAGAGGCAAGCCTGTTTTTTTTAAACTTGATTCCTGCTCACACCCTGTCCAGCTGCCTGCATTTCAGTACCCTGTGATCCCCCTAAGGAGAATTCAGTCAATTCAGCCTTACTGACTGCCAGAGGCAAGCCCGTTTTTTTTAAACTTGATTCTTGCTTACACCCTGTCCAGCTGCCCTGTGATCCCCCTATGGAGAATTCTCACCTAAATTTCCTTCTACTTTTTGTAAAGAATTAAAATAAAAAATAACATATTCATATGCAGTGACCTTAAGAACTTAAAAGGTTTTGTAAGTGTATTTTACCAGTATTCTGCTACTCTGTAGCATTCGCACTGCTATAACTTCATCAGAACTGCTCCTTAAGCCTCCTCCTGCCTCTAACTTTCTTATTTTGTTCTTTTAACTTGCCTCCTTTTGCTTTTATCTCTTTTTCTAGCTCAACCCACTTGCAAACGTAAACTCATTCTTTTATCTGTGTTATTCTTCTCACTGCAATCTCTCTTATTCTCCTCTCTTCCCTACTACTTACCTGTATACATCCTTCAACTGATTGCTTTTCTTACTCTTCTTACTTTTCCCAGGCCGGTGTAGCCCTGCTCCATCTGCCCTCGTTGCTCTCAGGCTCACTCCACTCCCCTACCCTACCCCCATTCCCACACACCCCATATCAATTACATTTATACTTCACCTTGGTCACTCCCCCTATTTCCCTCCACCCCCTGCTACCTCCTCCAATCTCCTCCTCCCACTCATCCACCTTATTGCTCAACCTATCTTCCTCTCTACTGTCGTACTCAATCTACCTCCCTTCAGATTTTATACTCTTACCACTCCTCCAAACTTTCTTCCACATACTCCCCAATTCTTCACTACTCTACACCTTTCCTCATTACACTTTACATTCCATTTATTTATCCAACCCTTCTATATTCTCACCCACCTACAATCCTAGTAGCCCTCACTCCAACCTCTTACTAACATGCTACATCTACTTCTTACTATTACACTGCTAACCCTCCTCTCTATCTCCACATCCCTCCATCATACACTATCAGACCTCCACCACAGCCCCACTCTTCCTCACCAACATAGCAATTCCCAAGTCCTTACTCTTTCCCTTTATCGCCCTCTCTTTTTTCTCATCACAATGCCTACCTTTATAAAATTAAATACTCCACATCTTATTATCTTCCTTTAAAATCAAAACTTAAGTCTGACTACCTCTACTCTCTCCTCTCCAATTCTTCTTCTTTCTTAAACATTCTACTTCGCTCATGTGATATTCATCCCAATCCAGGCCCAGACACTCACCTCACCTATCTCTCCTCCACTGAAACTCCTCCATCTTCTCAAACTAGCCCTCAACATCTCACTACTCAATCTACTAAGATTCTTAAAATTATGCCTGTCAGCATCCAAGGTATCCAAAACAAAGTCTCTGAACTCCATTTCTGGCTATCACGTTATACTCCCGACATTCTCTCCATCTCTGAAACTTGGCTAAAACCTCACATTACTAATAGTGAAATCTTACCCCCTGGTTACATTATCTTCCGGCAAGATAGACCTATAAAAAAAGGTGGAAGAGTGGCTCTGCTATACTCTGAACAGCTCTCCCTTCACCCACGTCCCATCACCCCTCCTTGTTTTCACCCAGCTGAAATACTCATTGTTAACTGTAATTTAAACAAACAAAAGAAAATAACAGTTGCCTCCATTTATATACCTCCTGGTGACAATATCCCTACCCTTGAACTATTCCTTGCTTGGATCTCTCAAACTATCTCCTATGAAACCATCATTCTAGGTGACGTTAACATTGATTGGAATACTCTGTGCTCTATCTCTCCAACCTCTAGCATCAACCTATTTACATTTTTCTTAACTTATAACCTCTCCTACTCACATAAACTCTAAAACTAACTCCAGCTCTATTTTGGACTGGATTCTTACCTCCCATCCAAATCACTATCATAATCCCACTACACTACCTGACTCCCTTAGCGATCACCTCCCAACTTCTGTTCAGTGCTACTCCTTCCAAGCTGTTAAATCTCAAATACATAGAGACTATCCAACTTTGACCCAAGTACATTCAATCAAACTCTGTCTTCCATCAACTGGTATTTCCTTCACAACCTCCTGCTTGAAGAAGCTGTTCTAAAATTTAACAGCTTATTTTTCAACATTCTTAATTCCATGGCCCCCATCAGAAAAATAAGGGTTAAATCTAAATATGCTCCCTGGATTGCAAAGATAGTCTGTCCCTCATGCAGAAAAGGGACAGTGCCTAGAAATCCTGGAATAAGCACAAAACTACCTCAAATCTCCAGCTCTATAGAGAACTTAGAAATCATGCTAAAAAACAAATCCACCTTGACATAAAAACTTTTTACCTCAACCATCAAAAACACCCTCATACCAACCCCCCAAATATTCTGTTCCACTATCAACAAAATTCTTTATCCTGGTACCCCCCAATCCTTTTCCTAACACCTCCTCTCTCGAAACCGCCACTCTTCTTAACTCCTTCTTCATTAACTCCATATAGAACTTACTTAAACCCAATGCTAACCTTATCCCTGACACCCCTCCCCCACCTCCTCATTCCACTCCTTTTTCCATCAAACCCATTCCCACCTCAACTATCTGATTCTTCCTCAGTAAACTTAAACCTTGTTTCCCCTCTGATGACAACCTTCCAGCTTACTATCTTAAGTTAGTAGCTTCCTCCATTGCCTACCCAGGTTCAATACTCATCAATTTCTCAATAAAAGAAAGCCTTGTCCCTACTGTCTGGAAAAAATTCTACATCTTTTCCCTACACAAAGGAGGAAACTCCACTGATCCTTCAAATTTTAGGCCCATTGCTATTCTTTCCCCCTTTCTAAAATTCTCGAAAAGTGTATACACAGGCAGCTCCTTTCTTATCTCACCCATGAGAACCTCCTCACCCCCACACAACATGGATTCAGACCTCATCATAGCACCACTACTGCCCTTATATCTTTCACTCGAGCAATTTCCTCATCTCTTGATAATAACAAATTAGTTTCCTGCCTGTTCCTCAACCTCTCTAAAGACTTTGGTACCGTATTCCATAAGCTCCTTCTCTCCAAACTAGCTTCCCTTAACCTTTGTAACTCCTCTCTCAGCTGGTTTTCTAGTTATCTATCTGATCAGCTACAATCTGTTAAATGTCTCTCTTCTACATCCCCTATTCTCTCTGTGCAAACCGGTGTGCTACAAGGTTCCATCCTTTGACCTCTCTTATTCAACAGCTTTACTAACAACCTCTACCTTTCCTGTCCTCTGTCCACTCTGATTTAATATGCAGATGACTCAACTATCATCTCCACATCTGACAATCTACCTCACCTACTCACCTTTACTCAAGAATCTCTACATTCAGTTGAAAAATGGCTCTCTGCTAATCAATTACTAATTAACCCTAACAAAACTAAACTTCTACTCTTCCTGCCTAAATCTCTCCAACATCTCAAAACCTCCTTCTCCATCTCCTTTCTAAATAACACTCCCATCATAGTTGAATCACATACTAAACTCCTTGGAGTTTATGTAGATGATGAACTTAAATTTGACATTCACATTAATAACTGTATAAAAAAACTCATCCAAAACATGGACTGCTGTACAGGAATAAAACATTCCTAACTCCTTAACCTAAACTGTCCTTAGTTCAAGCATACATTCTTCTCACCGTTGTCTACACTGCCCCAATATTCACCCAACTACAAAAGAATCTGACTACCATGCTTGAACACACTTATAATAAAATAGAGCAATTCACCAATAATCTCCCTTATCAAACACACCACTGTCTTTCCCTAAAGAAACTCCACTGGCTTGAACTCCAACACCAAATCCTCCTGCCACAGCTCCATCTGACCCACTCTGTCCTTCAACATCCCCTTGATTGTCCATCTCTGACTAATCTTATCTCCCCCAATATCCCTAAGCACAACCTACGCATCTCTGACCAACTCCTATTGTGCATCTCCAAACCTAACAAATCCATTGGTAAGATACTCTATAGCCACTCTGTCACCTCCACCTAGAACAAACTTCCTCTACATATACACTCAGTTGATAATACCCACAGCTTTAAAATATCATTAAAAGAATACCTGCATACATCTTGGATCTGCTCCTGCAATGACCCCACTTGAGCATCTTCCAACTTGCCTCTCTCTCAACAGCTAAGGTCCCTTCTTCTTTTTCTACCTCAACTATGTATTAAACTCAAATTTCTGATCAATCTTCCTTCACCACTAACTTCCCTCCACTCAATCTCCTCCTCAGCTTTTTCCTCCAGTTCCTGACTCCTCTTAATGTTTTACATTGCAATTACTGTCATGCTGAGCTCTCTTACATCACAAATTGTTTTAAATCTTTGACTTTCTTATTTAGTGTAAAATGTCCCTATGATTTATTTATATGTTCTTTTCTTTGTTTTATCTAATTTTACCTCCTTTGTATAAAGATCAATTGTTCTTTTATTTTAATTTTTGTATTAATCAATATATTGATAGCATTTGTAACTGGAGCATTTCCCCTCAGGTATCTGCTGAAAAAGGCATCTTGCCCAGTCAGACTAACCAGGTTAACAAATGTCAGATAAATAAATAAATAAATATGGGTTAATCCCCAACTATTAGAGTTTTTCAATGATTCCTGTGTGGGGGATTGTGTCAAAAGCCTAGGCTAAGTCAAGATAGGCAGTATGTACTGCTTTGACCTCATCCAGGGTTTTGCTGACATTCTCAAAGAAGTCCACCAGGTTTACTAAGCAAGATCTACCCTTGATGAAATCAATCTGGGTCAGATCAAGAGTTTGAAGGTTGCCTATATCCTTATTGTCAAGTTCCATGATGATTCTTTCCATGGCCTTGCAGATAAGGCTGGTTAGGCTTATGGGCCAATAGTTTGCAGGTTCAGTTGATGGACCCCCTCTGTGCAAGGGGATTAGTGTTGTTGTTCTCCACTCTGCTGGAACAAAGCCAATGCTCAGGCTATGGATAAAGACAGTGCAAAGTAGTTCCACTAGGTCTTGTTCTAAGTGTCACTATGGAAATGAATGCTGGTACTGCACCAGCTAACCAACCAATCAGTATTGGCTGATCTTGTTTGTTCCTGGGGCTGCTGATCCCTTCACCCCATCCTAGCTACAGCTATGTTTCACTTTTGTAATATGTTTATAACATAAAATGGGTATTTGGACCTAGTCTACCTGCCTTAAATAAATTAAAAATATATAAAATATATATCTACTTGAGAGGGTGATGTAGTGAATCAACAGACCATAGCACTACAGTAGAGTGCACCTAAACCAGCTATCTGAGTGGGGCATGACTGATATGTACTGACTGCAGCAGGAACTGATGCAGGCTGTGTGTCAGACATGTGCTCCACACAACATGGCACACATTCTGTGGTGAAACCCTATCCCTTGGAAAAAAGTATACAATTCGCTTGTAATCTGTCATCTGGAACTTTCCAAAACCTTATGGATAATAGTGTAGGAGTGTCCTAGATTGTCTTTTCCTGTACCATAGGAGAATTACTGGCTGCCATCTGCAAAATGGCTGGGACTTGAAGTTCTCTTCAACACTAGAGGAGAACTTTGTGGTCATGAAAGGTTGCTGTGGCATAACACATCTCCTCAGACATGGTGCCATGAATTGTACCTACATACCTAAGAAGGTATCAAGTGGGAAAGATGCTGACCTATCACCCCAAAAGGCAGGTACACAATGTAAACTTGCCTCTTAAAAACAACATAACAGAATCACTTAATTTAGTGTTGGACCTTTAGATGCTGATATATACATTAGCCAACCATAGGGGCTGACATTCCTTAGATTCTCAGTTTATGCATTACTAAGATGAATCATCATGCATGTATGCACTGTATCAGTTACTGTACATAGATGTCTGGGTTATACTATTGCCTTTCCAAGGAACATGTAGCAATTGGATACCTAGTGGGTGAGTACATAGTAATACTCAAGAAGCATATAACAGAATGTAGTAATCTGTCAATGTACAAGGACACTATCACTACATAATGCTAATGTATTTTTTTTATAGGTGATAATGGCTATTGTGTAGCCCTGGCTGATGACACTGATTGGATTTCCACAAACCACTCTTGAATAGTTATATAATGAGCCACATTGACAAAGATGCTGATAGAGCATGTGTGTGTTTTTTTACTGAATTTGTGATTGCAATGACTGGATATATCACGGTGATGTCTATAATGCACATTGGAGAAAACACCTTATATGATCATTGCTCATGCTTTACTCCATATTATTATAATATGAAAGCTTGATCACTTACTTTTCTCTACAAACCCATGTACCCGAACCAGAACATCAAAAGGAGGAAGAAGATATGACAAATATCTTGAGGAGGAACATCATGAATCAACAGAGGGTAGTCAGGCATGGTATGCCCAGAAGCATCCATCCGGGTGGCTCACTGACAAGTTTTAAACTAAACTGCGATTACCTCAGACAGGTACAATCACAAACGAGTGAAAGCTCCCATATGTAACTATCATTCAGGAGTATAAAATGCATTTTTTTGTATGGGAGAGAGGCTTTCAGATGGGCAAACCCCTTACACCCAGCACCAGCTATTCATCTTTCTGGGGAAAGTTGAACATTGTATACCAGTAGTTACATAACTCAGTGTCAATCACTAGTGTATTAAAAGAATGCCTGGCTCCCAACAAGGCACTTTGTAGTGCAAAACTATGTTCCATGACAGGCATACAAAAAGTAGAAAGGGTAGCATGATAAACACATCCTGCAGTTGCTTTGATGTGACAACACGAGGATATGTCGACCAACAGATTTATTTTTTTCACCTGCTGCATCAGATATAAACTTTAAACCATACAGCATAGGTTTGTCCAAGTTACAGACACACATTTAGCATAGTTCTGTAGGACATGTTACCAATGTAAAAGTAATATTTTGATTACCATAGTATTTAGACCTTGAACAAGTCAGGGCAGGGGTCTAAAGCATGCTGATGGTAATCAGCCATGTTCGCAACTATGTCAGCATGAACACTGACCCAAAAATTTTCAGAAGTGCTTCAGCATAGCAATCCTGCTGCACAGATGTGACAATGGGTTTATTAACAGCATGTTACATAAGGTAGATGTGTGAGATCTATGGGATTATCCCAGATGGTGGCCACATCATTGTGTGACTGGGCTTGCCAACCTTATTTGCATCTATATCTAAGCCTATTTGAGCCTATTTCCTTAAAACTTCATGATTTTGACCTCATCCACTCATGTCATACCTGCTGTGGTCAACATTTATATGTGATAAGTCATGATCTGCAAGTACCACAGAAATCGGCTGTCATGAAGAAGCATATTATGTCCTGCACAGCCTATAATATGCATTATCCCAATTCGTGATGCTACCTCTTGGCACCATCTTGCATTATTCTGAGTATACATGACATGTTGGGTAAAGCTGACATGTTGGCTGAGGGGCACTGATGATCGGTCATGACAAAGGTCACTCACTCAAAGGGAATATGGCTGTGTAAAGGCAAATCATGTAGACCATTATTATACAATCCCTATTTGAGTCACTATCTATAGCAAGAATGCTATCAGCTAATGTCAGGCAGTTGCAGTAAACCCTCAAGTAGCAAGCAGCACTCATATGCAAATCTCATCCTATAATAAAAAAGATGGTTATAAAAGGCTTCTTCTTCTTTCGGCTTTTTCCCAGTTAGGGGTCACCACAGCAGATCACTTGTCCGCTCATGATTAGCAATAGAGTTAAGGCTAAAATTGTGAAAAAAAAAAAGTGTTTTAAAAGGCAAATTATTTAAAATTTAATGTACTGGCACTGTTTCCAAGACCTTAATACAACATCAATGTATAGGTAGCTCCTAAAAGTAACAGCCACAAGAATTATACAAAAACAAAGCAACAAATTAAACATCATACAATTTAATTCATTTGTATTCAAAGCAATCAATATGCACATTGCAAACTGAACATTCCTCACACAAAGCAGTCCAAAGGCCATACAGAGGAAGCAGTAACAGCACTAAAATAAATATCTCTGCGTAGCTATTGCTCTAGCATGAACTACATCATCTATGCTTGATAATCCGTTGAAAAAAAATAAAATAACAAGATTACATTAAAAATATATTACCACTATGCTGAAAAAGGGATAAAACATTACTATC
Source organism: Protopterus annectens (assembly GCF_019279795.1). Lineage (NCBI taxonomy): Eukaryota > Metazoa > Chordata > Ceratodontiformes > Protopteridae > Protopterus > Protopterus annectens. The sequence continues at coordinate 295,261,019 of NC_056731.1, forward strand.
CCACTAAGTTAGGGTGCTGTAGTGGTAATCACTTGCAGCTAAAGATCTACATGTGTGAGCACCCCAGTAATTTTTTTTTAAATAACAAAAGATGGCAGTATCTGCTGTGAAATGCATGCACTGTACAAAGATTATCATGTGCTCATGTGCAGTAAACCTCTTCTAGGGTGCTACAGTACATGCAAGAAGGCAGAAAGGCAGAAGAAAACAGAAGAGAAATTCCATAATACAATGCCATTATTAAAATAAAATACCATTAGTTAAAAGGTGAAAGAAAAAAGAATTAAAGAATGGCACTGTACAATAGCAATCACTCACACCTCTGTTTGGGTAATATAGGATTTACCCACACCATGCTTTGTGTGATCACCTGGTTTGGATTATAGTGTAATGCTACAATGTAGCATCATATTAAGTTGCAGATCTTAAGATATTAAATAAATAAATATATGTCTCTCAATAGGTACAAATCATTATGATTTGAAAAATATAGTAAAATCTTGCCTGGAGAGTCTGCAGTACTAAATGTCTCCATAGTGCAACAGGAACATTGTGAAGAGATTTTGAAAAGCATTTATGTTTCTGCCTACTTCCAGACTGTAAACATCAAAACACACTATAACGTCATACACAACTTGTACAGTTTTTATTTTCTAACTTTACAATATGGAAAAATATGAAATGAATGGAGAGGAACATCACATTAGACCTGTACACCATACATAATTAGTGAACCATATTTGCAATGAGTGTTTTAAAGCTGCATATTATCTGAATAGTATTAGCTGTAAGTTAAGTGTATGGAGCTTAAGCTATACTTTCTGTATAGCACATCAAATGTCTCACAAATATCATGAGGCATCCAGTGCAGAGGCAGGAGCTAACTTTAATTCACAATAATACAGTAATGATTGACTTTGGTGCTATGTATGGTACTTTCATACTTTATGGAATCCTTAATTTGTATCGGGACTTTGGTACTGGATGCAGTTGCTTAATGGTCACAGTAGCAACTTTTTTGTCCAGCTATGATTTGTACTGATCAGTGGGATCAACAGAGGACTTACTGCAGAGATGGAAAGAGTGAATGCTTGGCCAGTGGACTGGTTCCTTTTGCCAGAATGATTCTTGTAAAGATCTGGTCATCAGTCTCCAGCAATGCACTTTCATTTTTTCATCTGATACCAAAGTGGGACAAAAGTTAAATAAACTCCTACATCAGCTTATAGACATGGAAGAGTAGAAAGTGTAGGTGACAGATCATTGACCACCAGGACTGAGTTAGGGAAAAGTCCTATTATATCTTCCATTACTAGTTTTTATGGATTAACATTATGCTTAGGGTTCAAAGCTTTACACAATTAAGAGTTAAGAATTTTGCTGGGTTTGGGGTGAAATCATTTCATAATATTATTATGAGATAGTAACCATCATGGTTCTTGCAAAACTGTAAGATGTTTTAAATTTGCTTCTTACAACTTTGCTCATTTATGGAATAAACTCAATATTCATATATGTAACTTCAACTGTAAGAACACTTTTAAAATGTCAATAGATTCTTGAGTTGGCATTTAGTATACTCTGGAAATTTGAAATCTGAGTTCTAAAATGGCCTCTGGTTTGTTCACAGGTATACCTTGAGCTACGAACTATCAACAACCTGTGCATAAACGGTATGAACAGTATGGACTATGAATCTGATTTGACCATTGGAATTAATAGTGTAGCTTATGTACATTTAATTGAGTGTCAGATTGTATTATAGAATGTGATATTAGTTAAACAGGTCTATATAACTTTGTCAAAAGCTTAATTGAGCGAATTACTAATCATCGAACCCTATTCATCAAAAACTCAATTAAGCAAACAATCGTTTCAGCAAACAATTTCCTAAGGAAAGGATGTGGTTGGCCATCATTAGAGATTTGCCCTTTTCCCCACTATAGAGAGATCTCAAAGTCAGTATATTTAGTTAGCAGGTGTGGGGGTGAACCCCTCCACATTGGGAGGTATGGGGGTCGAAGCCCCCACTTTACAGGGTTTTAAATTTGTTGTATCTGTTACAGATGGTTGCTGGCCTACTACTTTCACTGCTTTGGATACATTTTGCTGAAATGGTCATTTGCTTAACTGAGCTTTCACTGATTTGAGTTCGACGATTAGTGATTCTCTCAATTAAGCTTCCGAGAAAGTGATATAGACCTTATTTAAACAGATATATTAATATTAGTGAAGCTGTGCTTCTACAATATTGTGGCTTATAAATCGAGCAATGCTGCTGTCATTTGCTTGAATGACTTTGGCTTCTAGGATGTAAATATAAATTGTATTCAACGTTGACCACATGAATGTATGATATAGTTAAACATGTAAATAAGTCCATGAATCTTATACTTTTTAATGAATGCACAATTAAGGATATATTTTTGATACATAAATATGAAAATTCATTTTTGTATTGCAGCATTTTATTTATTCCTATAACTGTAGTAATATAATACTTTCATAGATATTTTGGTTCAAACATGTAACTGATTATTCATATATTGTTTGAAAACAAATTACATATACAACTACGTGTCCATAATTTTGGTATAGACATGTGAAGAAGTTTGAAATTACTGTATGCTTTACTTGTACTGATAAATTATATTTAAAGAGTGTATGTCTTAAACTGAAATGATAACCGCACATGTGACATGCAATATTTACTTTGGTTTAGTGCAAGTCCTTTTCCAATAAAGGGAAGTATTATTACAAGTACTGTGTTTTAACAAGCTTTAACAGTCCTTTTGAGTGAATATTTATGCAATGTACATTTGTGTTGTGCAATTACCTGAGCATTTTATAGCATTTTATTAATGCATAGTATATTACAACTACTCTGTCACTGGTTACATTTTTGTATTTTTTTTGTTTGTTTGTGACATGTTTTGTATTTCACCCAAGCTGAGCCTGAAATTGGTCAGTATTGATCAGTGCACTACCTTACTTAATTCTAAATAAATAATAAATATGGTATACATTTGTTTAAGAAAGGCTGTACATTCTGTGAAGCCTAAGAACCTGTGTTGAATGCTGCAGTGGAAAAACAGTTTTGTTACCTTTACTGCCTCATGACTACCTATGATTAGTTTACATGAACAGTTTACATTTTCTAATGAATGCACAGTAAAGACGATAACTATACTGTTTCATCTGCTGATTATCTTTTTTTGCCTGTTACTTTCTACTGATTATAAAGTTATAAAATGGAATTTTGAATATTTTCATTTTGTAGTATCTGCAGTTATGAATGCTTTATGAATGTATCCATTCAGTCAGATGAGTGGATGGTATTTCATAAATACATTCCAGGAGTGTCTGGCAACAAATTTTTAACTATGGCTAACTAAACATTATTATATCTCCACCCTTACCATTCCTTCTCTGTTTCTCTTTTCTTGAATTTTCACCAAGTTCTCTGTATTGCCCTTCCATCTAGCATAATCCAAGCTGAGAATTTTTTATCTACATCTCCCAAATTAACTCGTATCTCCTACCATCACCTTCTGACCTGTTAGCTTGCCTTCAAGTCATCCTCTGCTTGGATCTTAGAGTGGGTGACATAATGCTGGCTTAGTATAAATGCATGAACCACAGAAATGTTTTGCAGTCAAAGGGGGACCTTTATTAAGAAATGAGGAATCACCCCAAAACTAATAAGGTTATTCAGTATTCATCAGAAAAGCCATTATGCTTGTTTTTATGTAGAATGTGTGTTGTTGTTAAACTTGAAAAGAGGAAAGCTGTTGCTGAGATATATTTTTAAACATTTTATTACAATGATCATTGTTTATATGTATCAAGAAAACAGTATTGTATTAGGTAATTGTGCAAAAATTGTTAATGGGTAACATTGCGTTTTGAGGGTCAAGGAATACAGTACAAGAATAGACAGTGATCAGACACAGAACATCTCTTTTGAGACAATAAATGCATTTAATTAACTTGGTCAAAAGAGCCAAGGCATGCCTCTCGACTGTCCCTAAGTCGCACGGACACCCCTAATTCTGGCTCAAAAGTTTACTCTTTCTCTCCTGACACTGGACATTTTTGAGAAGTTCTAAGTTAATATAACCAGCATTTGAAAAGAGTCCTAATTTTGGGGACATTTTCTTAATTATTTTAGATTTTTTCGTAATTCTAGGGATAAAAGGTTGAAAACTATGTTTGTCTGTAAATCAACATTACTGTGCAGAGTGTCTATTGGTAATGAGGTTGACTACAGCAGCCTCTACACAATGTATTATGATCATCAAACAGATATGCATTCCCTTTGATAATTTTAGAGTTGCATTGGTCATACCAAAGATGACCAAAATTGGCATGTGTAGATTGTAGTGATGTTGTGTGTGGTTTTGTAAAGTTTATGAGAGAGCATAATGGAAGATGTTTCTGTAGCTCTGCCTCTTCACAGTGATGCTTGGTGGTGCAAGGCAGTGTTCTGCAATCTGTATGCAGATGACCTGAAATTGGGTAAACTGATTTCATGTGATACAGCTAGGGTGTGTCTGCAGAAGAACTTGACAAAATTGACCATTTGCGCACAGGAGAGTAATATGCTGATAAATACATCAACACTAAGCATATGAGATTTGAGAGACATTGAAAGGTGAATATTTAATACAGCACACAGTGATTGAAAATGTAATTTCTTTTATAGACCTGGGCATATGGGTAGATCCAGCTTTGAGTTTTTCTAATCATATCAACCAATTGGTTAATAATAGTTATAGAACTATAGGTTGCATAAAAAGATTTATAAGGTCTAGGAAATCAGAAATGATGAAGTCATTATTTCTTAATTACATTAGACCCAAACTTGAGTATGGGATGACAATATGGAATCTTTACAAGAAAACAAGCATGAGTAAATTGGAAAGAGTACAGTGGACATATACCAAGGGTATCAATGGATGCGAACATTTAAGTTATTATGAAAGGCTAAAATATTTGAACTTGTTGTCTCTTATAGATATTTAAGAGGTAATCTTATTCAGGTATATAGGACATTTAGAGACATCTATCGCTGGGAATGTTTGAGGTTATCAAAAAGTAGTACAGCATCATCAGACAACCTGTGTAGAAGATTCTATCGGAATGGAAAGTGTATTAATTGGTTCTGTGAGACAGCAGCTGATGCATAGAACAGGCTACCAAATTACATTAAAACAATTACTTATTTAGATATTTTTAAGAACAGCCTAGACACTTATTATGGGAACAAGTGTGTTGGTATACTGGCAGGCTAAAAGGGCATTAATGCCAGTGCTTGAAATATTTGTATATATGCATGTATGTATGTATAGAACATGTTTCCTAGTAGAGTGCAATGAAAAACAATAACATGAGTTGAAGAGAATTGTGTCTTTCGGCTTTTCCCGGTTAGAGGTCGCCACAGCGGAACTCCGGTCCGCTAATGATTGGCAGTAGAGTTTTACGTGCTGGCTTGCCAGGCCTAATACACAACCTTCAACGAAGGAACGCCCGTTCATGCATGCCGCCACACAGAAGATGCTCTAACTGAGAATCGAACGGGCAACGTCTAACTGTAAGGCAACAACGCTACCGCAGCACTACCACCAGTTGAAGAGAATATGTGTGGAAAAATGTTGAAATATTTATATGCATGCATGTATGTGTTTATGTTCACAGAGAGTCTCATCAAATGTATTACACAAAGGTGAGTTATAAACATACATCCACATAGGTCTATCAAGTACCACTGAAGAATACTAAACAGCTGATGAAAGCATTAAGAGTCTGAAATACAATGCAGAGCCATAATAAAATATATAGTAGTGGACAATTTATTGATTTTTTAACTTTGCTTTTTATTTTGCTTTTATTTACCAGGTTTACCCAACTAGGTTTAGTTAAAAAATTCTTTTCAGTGGAGGCCCAGGGAAAAAATTTCCAATATGTTACAAATATTTTTAAAAAGACATTCAGTAATATACATGAACAGATATTAAATAAGATACGTTTGCTAGCTAGATTGCATTTGTATGAAATAAACTATTACAGTATAAATGATACTTATGCATTTAGTAGATGTTGAACGCTGAACTGAAGAGTTGTATTCATGACTTTGTCAAATAAATAATTGATTTTATGATTAGCGAACAGAACTTTAAAGAAATGGAAGTGGGGAAGGAAATAGGTAAGGAAGAAGATGTTAGTACTGCAGTTAAGAGCTGAGGTATGTATTGATTAGAAGTTCAAAGAAATGAAGTGAGGGACCTAACTCTGTAGGGCAGAAAATGGATATCATAAGGTTTATATTTGAAGTACAGAGGTATATGGCTCAGAGATGCCAGTAAAACTATTCGGGTATTGCTGATGACTGGTTATTGGGGCTTAGGATTCTGAGTGAAAATAACTGGTTTAATAATATGACAAGCTGAAGGTTACAATGGCATTTATATTGGAGGTGTACAGAAGCAGATCAGTTGATATGATAGGTAAAGTTATAATTGCCTTTTAAATGAGTTTGTATTATGAATGGATTTCAGTGCTAGTGGATGTGGTTCTGTTAGTTTAGTTACAGTAAATGAATATAGAGAGTTCCTTGCAGTATCGGATAATTTGGTTATAGTGATTAGTGTTTTTCTGTATAGTGCAAAATTCTATTGGGAAGTATTGCAGTATTAAGCTGATAAGGGCTGAGCATTGATTTTGGCTTGTAGAAAAGTATGTGTTCTGTAGCTAGATGAGAAATAGCTAGGTGTTGTGGTAATTCTGACTGGTTTAATTCTCTCGGTGGTAGGCAGTGGTGTGCTTTATTGTTATAGTTTACAGCACATGTGACTATTTTATTGTAGCATTGCTCAAGTTTGGATAGTTGTGAGACTTGAAGGTTACCGGAGACTGAAGAAGCATATAGGGGAGATGGTCGTAAGAAAGTAGAGGCTGTACATCTTCTGGTTATGTCAGTGAGACAGGGTTTTGTTTTATTTTACTTTTTTTTAATTTCTCCAAGTCTTTTGGGTTTCTAATACCATGACAGGAATGGACCCCATTTCTATGTCAAAGTATAATTAAAGTTCATAAAATTAGTATTGTTTCAATCTTTGATGTCAGCCAGAAGTGCTCTTCACAGCACCCTCAATGTGCCCAGTAATGACCCCTTCGGCAATTCATATGGAGTTACATGTATTGGTAACATTGTTAAGTATGACTGTAAATTCTTTATTATAAGACCTGTTGCTCCTACTACTATTGGAACTGTCTGGGTATCCTTATTCCAAACTGCCCTCATTTCTGCCTGCAAATCCTGGTATTTTATGACTTTGTGTCTCTCTGTACATAAGACACTGTAGTCACTGGGTGTAGCAATTTCAATGATCAATGATACTTTTGTCTTCTTTTCATGGACTACTATATCTGGTTTTCTTGCATCTGGTTTTTGAACTGTTGTTAATGGGGGATCTCATGTGATATAAACTTCATCATTTTCTATGATGCTTTGTGGCTCATGTTTCCAATGTTTTTCAAAACTGTAATATTTGCACAACCCCCAATGCAACAGTCTTGTCACATTATTATGCTTTCAGTATACAGTCTTTCTGCCATTAGTATATCACAACCAGCAACAAGGTATGCAGCTGTTTCTATTTCTGTTTTACAATACCTACATTTGTCTATTTCTCCCACATGTTCAGTTGACCTTGTAAACTAACGTGTATGTAGTCCACTATTTTGGGCGACCAATATTAACTGTTTGTCTTTTCGTTTAAATGCACCTCTCCTTAACCATTCCTGTGTTTGATCCTGGTCAACATGAGGTTGTTCCAAGAATCTTCTATACTGGCAACTATACTTCCACATATCTTGCCTTCTCATCTGATGTTTCACCTTGTATTCTTTCTTTTGTTTTTTGAGCACATTCAGTTGCTGCCTGATTTTTCTCTACTTCTGGTCTGATTTCCATTCCCACTGGACAGCAATATGCTTCTGCTAAACTAAGCAGGGAAGTCATCTTAGACTTATTCTCCTCATGTTTTAAAATTTTCACTATGTTTAGGTTTTGTGAGGTCAGTAGATATGTATGTAGTCCTACAATTGCAGAGCTATACATGCAATCAATTTCAAGGTGGCCCATACCTTCTTCAGAATGGGGAATATATAATCTCGGTAGACACTCATTTTTATAAATTATTTGATAAGTATGAAGCATCCTTCTTGTTTTCTTGTCCAATTGATCCAATGGCTTTTGGGGCTATTTAGTCACTCCAAAACTATAAGTTAGGACAGGAAGAGCAAATTAGTTTATAGCTTGGACTATTTTCCTAGCTGTCAACGCTATTTTCAGTATTAATTTCAGTCTTCTAAAATATTCCTTTCTAAGTTTTATTCAATTCCAATTTTATTGTTGATCCTTCATCATTTCCCAAATATTTATATACCCATCTTGCTCAAGTTCTTTTATATCACATTCCTGTCCCAAACTGATGTTTACTTGGTGCTGCAGCTTTTTGTTTTAACGGTCACTTTTGCACATTTATCTGATGTTTTCTTGGTGCTGTAGCTTTCCTGCTTTAAAGGTTACTTTTGCACATTTATCAAGACCAAATGACAGCCTTATATCATCTGAAAAAGTTTCAACCACTTGCAGTTGTACTTTCAGTTCCTCATCTGATGAATTATACAGTTTAAATCATCCACAAAAGATGAGAAGTCTTTACACTTTGTTGTTTTCTGGAAGACAAGTTGTAGCCATGACTTAATCTGTTAAGTAGATAACTTAATGGATTTAGGGCAAGACAAAAGAGCAGTGGTGACAAAGAGTCACCCTGGAATAACCTCCTTTGAATTTTTTTCCCCTGGAATAATAATTTGTCCTTTATCATGGCTTAACAGCAAAGTGATTTGGTACTGTTTCATAGTTTCTGTAATGTAATCGATCAATGTAGGATGTATCTTACACCTTTTTAAGCACTCTTTTATCCATGAATGTGGGATACTGTCAAATGCTTTTTTGTAGTCTATCCATGCCATACTTAGATTCTTCCCCTTTTTGCAGTTTTCCATTATGACTTTAACAACAAATAATCCTTTGTCCCATATGACTTTCTTTTGTTACCCCTTTGTTCTGTTGCCATGATTACGTTTTCTTTTAAATGACTATAAACTCTGTCGGCATTAATTCCAGTGTATAGTTTACACGTTGTCAGAAGGCAAGCTATTGGTCTATAGTTTTTAGGATAGCTTGCAGGTTTGCTTTTAAGTAGGATTATTGTTTTTACTGTTAACCAAGTTGGTGTCTGTTCAGAGCGCACATATAAATAGTTCTTACTCATGGCTAAATCTTCATGTAAAGATGTTAATACTTTTAGCCAGAAGTTAGGTACTGCATTTGGGTCTAGGGTTTTCCATTTAAGAGCATTTCTTAACTTTGTTTCAGTCTCTTTGGCCATTACTTCATCCCATTTTATATCATGTACATTAGAATTTCTTATTTTTTTCTTTTACTTTTTCTATTCATTTCACATCTTTGCTATGCTCCACATGGTCTTCACATATATTTCTCCAAAATGGATCTATTTCTTCTTTTTTGGTGGTGTTTCAATACTTTTTGCCTTGTTTCCCAATTCTCTATAAAACTTATTGGGTCATCAATAAATTGCTTGTTTTGTACTTTTCCTTTATATTTATCTGTATATCTTCTAAGTTTTTCTGCCTGTGCTGATATTTTTATTTTATTATTTGTGATAGTGCATGACAGATCCTGGTCTTTTCTGATACTGTGCATAGCTTTTATCACATCTATCTTTTTGTGTATTTTTGTTGATCTGTTCCATCTTCTATACTCTTCTAACAATGACACTTCTTGTCTTATTGCTTTATAGTTTTCTCTATTCGCTACTTCAAAAAGAGAAATCTGTGGTATCCCTCGAAGACTCAGAAAAACCCAGTATGCAACCTATACTTGATTCTATACTGTAGCAGGTGAAATTAAACTCTTTTAGAAAACTGGGGTCATACCTCTCAACTGTACCACATTCCTCCGCATTTATTGGTTTTGAGGTAAAAATAATGGGGTGCCACGAATTCCTGAGTACCCCTTTAATTCCCGAATTTCAGGGTTTTTTTTTCAATTCTTTTTTTGGGGCGAATTTTGCTGACATCATCACATGCAGGGACATGTACGATGACGTCAGCTTTGCCAGCAGACTGCCAGCCTCTCAGAATTTTGTTGAGAGATGATGGGGTGTGTACTGTAGTCTTGACTGTTTATCTTTTTCCATACATCAATGTGTTCTGAGTTGCAGCAGCATTAGAGAGGGAGAGTCAAGTAACGAACGGAGTAGTGGAGGACTGGGTGATCAAGAGTACCTGTACTATGCTACTGCTGCTGTAGTGTGTTTTTTGTTTTAAATTAATTAGAGCAAGAAAGGAAGTCAAGCTATTCGTTAGTGCAGCAAGCAGCAGTAGTCAGACGACTTGGACTGGTCTTCTTCTCTTCTGAAAAAATTACGAGAAGATTTATCACCACCAGTCATGATACTGCACCAAATTAATCAATGGTTAAAAGTAAACCTGCTTCAAACAGTAAGATAGAAAACAAATTTCAAAGTAATACTTTGTTTCATAGCTGACTGACCTCCTCCCATCAAAATCTAGAAGGGGTTAGGGTCAAAGGCAACTAAAGTCAGTGCACTTTTTAAATTGTGTGTTTTCACTTCGAACGTCAACTGGGAAAAGATGTGTGACTATTCATCAAATGAAAATAAGCAGTCATAACTTCAGCGACTGACTTTATTAATAACAACAACCTTTTCTGTTTCGTCTCAGACTGAAATGCAATTACAGATACACAAGAAATAGAGGCAGTTTGCCAGGCAAAACTAAAAATATCACTGGTGTATTTGGTCAGTATGGTTATGTGTTGTGAGCAGAATGTTATGCTTTTTTCTTGCTGACCCTCCTATTTACAAAATTTGTGCTGTCCCATGTGACACACATCTAGTGTTGACCATCTTAACTGTGTTCAGGTAGGGCATGACATTTTCTCTTATGTTCCCCATTTTAACAGCTTCTTCAAACAAAATGACTGTTAATTTGATCATAAATATCAGGACACACCCCTTTTGCCTCAAATTAATATATTTAACTAATATGCCAAGGTTCAGTGATTGTTAATATGTTAAGGGAGTGGAAGCTTATTCAAGCGTGGAATTCTGCTAATTTATTGAAAATGTTGTGGATATTAACTAGTTTCAAGACAATACTGTTATCTATGCATATGCAGTACTGTTGCATGACTAAAGACTGCACAATTCAAGTGTGTAAGCACTTCATACATGTGCATGTGTATATGTATCTATCTTTATGTGTGGTTACGTGGCAAAATATTACACAGCCCAAATATGCAAATACTTGAGAATGATTTACCAAAAAATCAGCAAACATCGAAGGTTTCTGTAGCAATGAAAGCCTTTTATGCAGCAGGCTTTGCCCATCTCCACCTCCCCATACTCTGATATTTAACTCCAGGATCATTGCACCTTGTTGTAAAAAGAATTCACTGAGATGCTAAAACCTTAATCAGTGTGTGACAGCACAGAATTGCATTTTGTTGTTAGTTGTTTAGATGGACCAGCATTAGGGTGGATGTTACCACATAGGTGTACTTTTAGTATAAGGAGCAATGTTGCAGGGGACATCTTGTTTTTCAATTATTTTTCAATTTGATTGTGGTTATAGTGAATGAGCAGTTTAGATATTTAAGTTTGAAGAGATGAATGTGAGATGTAAAGGTGTGCTGCTATACTGAGGGATGTGAAAGTGTTGGAGTAGTTAGGAGGAGTGTGGTTAGGGGATGGCAGATGCTTTTATATATATATATATATATATATATATATATATATATATATATATATATATATATATATATATATATACATATATATATATATATATATATATATATATATATATATATATACACATATATATATATATATATATATATATATATATGGGATCTGTACGGATCCCGAACGGCAACATCACGAAACAGATTCGCAAGCATACTTGCACGAAAGTGCTTTTCACCGAAGAAGCACTTTCACATAAGTATGCCTGTTGTGGAGATTGCACTACAGTGGGGATAAGGGAAAATTCCCTTTTCCCCACTGTAGTGCGACCTCAAATTGAGACTGTTAAAGTAGGGGGTGTGGGGGTGCAGGGGGGCTTGCCCCCCTGCAAAAACGTAAATGTAATGTATTTTTTTTTTAACACACTTTAATGAAAGCACTTTTTCAGTGAAAACGCTTTCATTAAAGTGTGTTCTGTGATTGTGGATTTGGACTATTGAATGTTTGTTCAATAGTCTTACATCTATATATATATATATATATATATATATATATATATATATATATATATATATATATATATATATATGTAAAAGTGGAGTGATAAGATGTGAGATTACTAAGGAGAAGGAGGAATAGGGAGGTAGACATAATGTGAGTGTCATTACATTACAGGAATTTGTTAGTGTGCTACATGTTAAGATGATGACATAGTATAAAGGGAAAGAGGAAGGAGGACAGCAATTGGGTTGCTTCTTTGAGTCCATGAAGTAAAGGCTTGCTGTAGCTAGCAGAGATGGTATAGATAGATAAGTAGGTATATAAGAAAAGGTGCTTGTACAATAGAAGATGGAGTTGTGGTTAAGTGCTGTATTAATTGGAAGAAAGTTGTCAGGTTAGAGTGACTACGTTGGGTGGGAAAGTGCAGTTACTGGCATAGGGGGATTAGTTGATAGGTTGATACTGTTAATATGTTGACAATGTCTGTTTGTTCTAGGGCTACGAGGCAATATGGTAGGTTTAGTTTTTATGAGAAAGAAACTGTATTGGGTAAAGTAATGTGGGGTGGAGTTACAGAGAGTATAACTGTAGAGTAAGAGGAGTGGAGAATTGGAGGTAAGGTAGGAGAGCGTTGCTAGACCAAATCAGACAACTTCAGTAAATGTGATTCCAAATAAAACAATCAAGATAAATCTATAAATGAACAAAATGTAGAGGACTAACACCGTTTAGGATTAGCCTATTGCTGTAAGTAGAAGCAGAAAAGGAGAATGAAGATAGAGATGGGTGATGGTGTGGCTAGAGAAAAAAAAAACAGAAAAGATAAACACCAGGGTCATAGCTCTCAACCTCTTAGTGCAATAAATCTGGACAAAACTCAACATAATGGGGCAAAATGATCCAGAAATAGGGGCAGATTTTAAATATTGCACTTTTAAATTTAGAAATGTTCTAGAATAACAGGATTTGTGTAAGATACATTTTCTGAAGGATTTGAAGTCTGAAACTCAAATGTATGTAATTATTTAGTGACTTCACTCTTGAAACCATGGCAGCATACCTTTCAACCTTTTGGTGCAAGGATTTGGACAAAGGATAAAATAATGGGACTACAAAGGAAGAAAACTAGGAGCAGGTTTAAAACATTGCTGTAATAAATCTAAAAAGTTAATGGAATAACATGATTTGTGTTAGCATGCATTTTCTGAAGGATTTTATGTCAGAAAATCAAATGAATATCATTATTTAGGGACTTTAATCCTCAATGATTTACCAGGGTAAAACAAACAAACAAATTTTATGAGGGATAGACCAAAATATGAGGTAAAAATCTGGAAATTTTGCAAAAATCTGGACAGCTCCGAGGTATGGGTAGCATTTTTTCCCAACTCACAATGCCCTTCCTTCAAACACATGTATTAAACATCAAAAAGCACAAAAAAGTTAACAGCAGCTATGTCCAGACTGGTGCAAGGCTGTTGTGTTAGTAAGTACACAATTAAAAATTTTTAGCACAAGAACTTCTGTTTATTATAGCATGGGGAGATGGAGTGGATATCAGAGAAATGGTTGTCATGGATGTTTTTAACTGGTGTTGGGTAAAAAGAAAAAAAAATGCAAAAATGAAGAAGATAGAGAAAAGATAAAAGAGTATACAGCAGACCCAACAATTCAGAATGGTTGAGGAAAACAGTTTGTGTTTCATAGCTGGAGTTCAAAGTTTGATATAAATTCAAATATTAATCTAAATAAAACACTATAGTTCTGTTTATTTTATGTTTCATGATCATATTCTGTCTGTTCTTCAGTTTACATTTAAAATATGGTATCCCACAATCCCATTGGAGTGGGTGGGGTTACATAATTATGTATGTAAATTTTATGTTAATCAGTGCACAGATTTTGGCCAGTTGTACCTATTTTTCATGGGCCTTTGTCCAGATTGTTGATGTTTCCAGGTTGAGAGGTATGCCAGGGCTTAATTATTATTGCTCCATAAAAAGCATACTAGATCTCAAAAAATTGCCCCACTGTTTAAAAGACTGATATGTGACTGATTAATGTTGACATTACTTGCTTATATTGTGTTTCAAAACAAATTTACTTCTTTTAGCACTAACTTACAATGTTATAAAGGAAATACTTTTAAGTGGCTCATGTATACATTAATCAGTTTTGATGGTGCCACATTAAATTCTACTTTAGATTTTAAACTTAACATGTTTGTTACATTATTTTCCTTTTAGGCAATGAAAGTCTGATAATATACACAATGTGCATGGGCCTAGTCTTTTTTGGGTCTATATCAAAAGCCTGAAATGACAAATGCTCGAGTCTATGTACACCAACACATAAAGGTCGATGTACATAAAGAAAGGAACATGAAAACCGCGAACATCGAAACGCCAAACGTGTTTCCTGGTCAGCAGGGTGATGTTAGGGATAAGGAAATATATCCTTTTCCTCACTGTAGTGCAGTCTCGGAGTTGGTATATTAAGGTAGGGGGGTGTGGGGGGTGCAGGGGGACTTGCCCCCTGCAAAAACACATTAAAGCAATTATTTAGTGTAATTTTTTACTTACCTGTGTGGCGCGTTCTGATGACAGAACTCGTTCAGTGCTTCAAATTTCATGGTTTCCGTGTTTCACTGTTTATGTACATTGACCTTTTTGTGTCGATGTACACAGACTCGAGCATTTATCGTTTAGGGCTTTAATATAGACCCGTCTTTTTTTTTTTCTGTTTTCTGTTTTAAAGATTGCAATTACTCTTGAGTGCAGTCTTACACTCTCAAACTAATTGTTTTCTTAGTTAGATGCCACACTTTAACAGATTGCCATGGTCTTAGTGCTTTATTTTTAATATTTATCACTGTTCCAGCTTAGCAATTATTTTTGTTTTTTCTTCCTACTTAGGTTTTCAGTTGTATATCTATACACATGTTCATTCATATTATGATTTGTTTCTGACACACAAAACTGATGAAGTATTTATTTGATACAAAAGTGATATTTGCTAAAAGTTGTATATTTATTAATAGTTATTCTGGTAGCTGTCTATTGGTAGATCTTTTTGTTAGTCAGTCAGTCATGTTTAGTTAGCTTGTTTCTTAATTAATAAAGTTTTGATTATTTAGTTTGTTAGCTTATACAAAGTGCTAATAAATTAGTCTTAGATAGCAATTTGTCTCTAGCTTTCTAGATTCAGTTTTAGTTAGCACAGTCTCTGATTACACTATGGTGTTAAGGGGGAAGGGAGCCTTGGCTAAAGGAATCATTTTAATGCTTTTATTGCTCTTAACAGAACCACCCTCTGTAACTACTCTCTTACTCCAAACAACCTGATTATAAATACGGAATGTTTTTGATGCTTTTCATTATACTCAACTAGGATCACTTGTTTGTGTACTTCAGTAAAGGATATTCCATTTTTAACTCAACTGTGGACTACCTGCTATTTTCTATATGATTATTTTGTACGTATTTTACAGTTATATTTTACAGTTCAATCTTTATTAAGTAAACTAAGTGTATAACATGATTCAGGAAGTGAACATCACATACTCCGCACTGCAAAGTTTCTTCTTGTTTTTTTTTTTTTTTATTCAATACTTCCATGATGGCATTTGATTTCTCCCCTTTCTTTCCCTTACTACCCTGTGTTTTTGTGGTAAGATTTTATCTGTTATTAATTTAGCTGCACGGTAATATGTTCTATTTACTTATGTTATATTGCATGAATCTCTATGAACAGTCCTAAGTACTGTATTCATTTGTTTTATTAAACTTCTAATTTCGGGGGTTTTATTGACTTTCTTTAGTCTATTTCTTTCATTGATCTTAATATGACTGTCCATCTCTATTAAATCAAACAACTCTTCTCTTAAATCATTTTCTTCTAAACTGAGGGCACATTCTTTGTTCTCCATTTTCTGTGTGCATTCTATAGAAAGTTCCAGACCATCTTCCTGTGCCACATTCTCTTCAGTTTCATCCTGTATCATCCATTGCTCTTTCATATGAGAACTTACTGGCCTATTACTCCACAACACTAACTGTGTAAGAGTTGCCAGAGTTTCCTGTTCCTTCCCTTGCTGTTGAACTCCAACTGAAAATTTGTACTAGTTTCCTATGGAAGGCTCCAAAGTATCTTCATATGGAAAATGATCAGATGTTTCCCACTCCGCTGGTTTCTCCTTAATTTGGGGATGCATTGTTCTACCCTGGTGTGATGTTATCAGAGTTAGATTTTGTATACTAAATCCTTCACTCAGGTGATCCATAACCTCAGTTTCTATTTCTTTAACTTTTCCATTACTAACCTCTTTTCCTCTTTGTTTTCATATTTTTTTGTATTGTAACATTTTCCATATCTGGATGCCTTTGCATGTATTTGTCTTTAAATATCTTTGGTATTGCTTTTTTGTATTGATTATTTTTGCTTTCTCCCTTGCATAATTATTGCACCATATTAAATCTCTTTTTCTTTCCCATGTCTATATTTCTTCTTCAGATGTCTCTTGCTCCTCCTGTTTCTCCTTACTTGGGGGACTCATGGTTCCATCATGCTGCAATATACCTCAGTTAGACTTTGTATACTAAATCATTCACTTCAGCTATTCCATAACTTCAGCTTCTATTTTTTAAATACTACTTTACTAATCTTCTGTTCTACATTCCCTCTTTGTGATCTTATTTTTTGTATTGTGAAATTTTCCATATCTGGATGCTTTGCCTGTATTTCTCTTTCGATATATTTGGGACTGCTTTTTGTACTGATTAATTTGGCTTTCTCCTTTGCATAAATATTACATTATATCAGATCTGTCCTTCTTTCCCATGTCTATATTTCTTTTATATACCTTTCAAAAATCTCTAGATTTTGTTCTTTATATTTTCGCACTTGCTTAGTTGCTTCTTTTTCCAAACAGCCCAAGATTTCTTGGTCTATATAATGTTTCTTATAAATCTGTTGTATTAATGAACACAAACTTTTTATTTGAAGCTTCTGACAGTTTTTCTTGTGCAAGCATTTTTCTTTCCTCAAATTTCTCTCTTAATCTTTTTGCATGTCTTCTGTCTGGAAATTCTGGGCTTCTTGTATAATAGTGACAGTATATAATTTCTTTCTTTTTTATTTTTAAATTTGTTATTCTGTATAATGTATCTAGGTTTTTTTTCCTCAAATTTTTTTTTTATTTTTCAAATAAATTTGAATGAATTCCTGTATCTAGTTTTTGATGAGTCATGGTATTTTTGGCAGATGTGATAGTGAATAGTTTGGTTTTGGTGGAATGTGTTTTGGAGCGACGAGCAATAATTTTGTTTTTTAGAGTTTAAAAGTAGTTGTGAATTATTTAGCCATTTTTCAATCAATTAGAAGATTGTTGTGTGAAGTTTTGTTGTTTAGAGAGAGTTTTGGCAGAGCAGGTTGGGGTTGAGTCATCAGCATATTGAACTAGGGTAGCATACTTTGCAGAAGTGTAGAGGTCATCAATGAATATGTTGAAAAGTATGGGGCCTAGTACAGATCCTTGTGGGACAGCAGCTGTTACTGGCAAGATGTTGAAGAAATAATTTTTCCATTTCACTGCTTGTGCTCTGAGAGGTAGCTATTGTACCAGTACAGTAAAAAGTTGGAGACCCCTAAGGATGAGTGTTTATGTCAAAATGTCTGGTGGGAAACAGTATCAACAGTTTTTGATAAGTCTAGGAAGATGGTGGACACTAGGATTCCAGCATTTCTATGGGTGTTGACAGTATTAAAATTCAGCAAAACAGTACTGTGCTGTGATGAGGACAAAAGCTGTGCTGGACAGAATACAAAAGCTGGTTAAGTATTAGATAGTTGAGAAGTGGCATATGAACACACTTTCTAACATTTTTGGTAGGAGAGATAAAATGTTAATTGGTCTATAGTTTGAAATATCTGTATTAATTCTGACCTTGTGTAGTTGAATAATGAAATAATTTGTCCATAGGGAAGGGACTTTATTTTCAGATATGAATGAATCTGATTAACAGATCTGAGACTGGATATGCAATAGCATCAGTTGCTAGTTTAAGATATTCACTTGGTAGATTATCTGGGGCAGTTGTATTAGACTTTAATTTTCACAATATTTCCTAATGGTATCTATGGGATTTGGTTGGAATGAGAAATATTGAAGGCAATAATTTGATTAAGTAGGCATATCAAGAGCCTGACTACTTGACTTGCTAATGACAGTACTCTTTGCATAAAGTGGGTGCTGACTTGGTTGGCTATGGTATCATTTTATTTCTGTATGTTTGGTATTGGCAGTGTAGCTTGTCCTGGATTTAACAGTTTCCTGATCAAAGCCTAGAACAATTTTGGGTTATTGCATTGTTGCCTGGTGTGTGTGGGTGTGTGTGTGTGTGTGTGGGTGTGTGTGTGTGTGTGTGTGTGTGTGTGTGTGTGTTGATGTGAATGAGGTTGAGGTTGAGTGTATTTGCTGAGGGGTCTGTTATCAGTGTAAAACAGGTATGGGAAGATGGGAAGGGTAGTAAAGCAAAAATTATTGCTTTTAACATTTTATGGATGTAGAAAGATTGAGGGTAGAAGGGTGATTTTCCAGTCTGTTTAGGGTAAAATGACTCAACTTATAATATATCCTTAACAGTATAATAACATAATTAGTCAGTTTTGATGTAATACTGTATAGAAACAGACATACATATTTTCTTTTTTGATGTCTTCCAGGTGCTGCAAACAGATGATTTGATGCAAAGACATGTATTGTGTCATTCTGTGGTAAGTTGAAATGTATGCCTAGATAAGTATCAGTACAAAGTAGCATTGTCATACTATTAGGATAAGGAATATTTTATTGCAAAGTATACTTATCTGTGCTTCCTTACACAGAACTTGCATAAACACTGTGCTGCAACAAAGACAGAAGGCCAAGATACTTGAGTAACCATGCAATAACTATAAAGGTTTCTTCAGGATGACTGAGTCTGTTCAAACAAGGCTGGTTCTGCACACATGGATTCTGCACTAATGATTAGATTTACAGTGATTGCGGATCTGCAATCGGTCCCCAAGGATGCTGTGCTTATAATGCTGCCCCCAATTCTGCTAGAGGCTCCTGACATGCTTTAAAAGATTCCCGGGCAGCTTGTAGGTGCACCTAGTCATAATCTGGTGGAAGATAGTACTGGATATGAGGACAAGCAACAAATCTGATTAGGATCTTCTCCAACCACACCTACAGAGCCTAGCATTCTACCCTAGCCTTTGTCCAGACTGAGCTGCATGGAAACAGTATAGCTAATGAGAATCTTGCCATACATATGAGTAAATGTATTTATTTTCTCAGTGCCTTATACATTGTATGAATGGCACATAACTATTAAATGCAAAGCTCAGAGATATATGTTATATCCCTCATAGTATCTCGGGTTTATATTGTAACCACTTATTAGGTTACTTTAGCAACACATGCAACCAAAGACATTTAATACATTATTGGTTAGGATTCATATTAATTTGCCAATAGTAATCTCAGTTAGTGCCATAACTGTGAATATAGCTGAAAACTATTGTGTGCATTTCGGATGCCTTTCATTAACTTTTTCACTATTGTAACACTTGCACTCTGTGCTTTGCTAGGTTTTCTTTCAGTATTTATTTTAATTTATTAATGACTATTTTACTGTTGCTTCTGTATGGGCTGCCCTTGCTCTGAGTTTTTTGGCATACTGGTGGAGTGTTTCTGTCCTTATTGTTCTCAGTGGGAGAGAATGCTGCCTTTCTGAGACAATCTCTGTACTTGCATTTATTCTGAGTGGAAGGGATCAAAACTGTGTTTCAGTACATCTGCAGGAGTTGTTTAAAATGAAATTAGATAACTATATTGATGACAATAAATATAGTCCAGGACCAAGACTGCATTATTAAAAGTCAAACCATTTGCAGCCCTACAGTGAACTATGAACCATATTCCTTTCTCGGAATTCCAGGAAAACATTCCATTGCTGTTGCTGATTAAACTTGCATGAATCATCCTTGTGTGTTTGTTTGTTTAGAAAATGGTCAAGAATTTTTTTTCTTAGAGGACTTTAACACAGCATGCTGCACTGAGTGAGATCCCAGGAAAGTAAAATCTGGATGTTGTGGCTCACTGTTGCTTATCTCTGATGAGACTGATAGCAGTTAACTGTTATCTAATGACAGTAGCAGAGCAGTTGCACTGTTTCTACTATATTACTTTGCAACATTTGTGGCAACAGTGTAGCTGCACTTCTTGTTAACTGTGCATGAGCTTCCTTATTGTGTTTTTCTCTGCTCTTCGAGATTTTAAGAAATGCTAGTTTTACTTTCTGGCAGTGTTTATTTTTTCCTGGAGTGGTGGGACCTTCTATAACGCTGGGAAGAACTGGTGGTGAGGACGTTCCTTGTCTGAATTTCTGGGACTGTCATTTTGTTTTCATACTGCTTGTATTACAGTGTTATTTAAAGTATTTTATTGCATTTCTTATTTATTATAATTTCTTTTATTATTAACTCAGGATGCTTGCATATTAAATAGCAGTTCAGATTTGCTATATATTTTATTTTTTGCATCATGTTACTTATAATACTTATTACTGTCTTCTGTAAAGAGATTAAGATTTAAGTTCTGAAATAAAGACAAAGTTGGAAACCACTTTCTGAGATAAAAGTGTCTTTTTATTGGGAGCAGGAGTGGCAAACTCCCTGTACCCTCTCTGTGGGGTAGACGACAACCCCCCATTGCTATATCGATCTATCCATCTATCTATATCTATTTATATATATATATATATATATATATATATTTATATATATATATATATATATATATATATATATATATATATATATATACAGGGATCAACTTCAGAAGCTCAAAGTTTCAAAACTTCAAATTTCAAATAGCTGAGACCATCAGATCGAAGTATTGAAACTTTTAAAACCTAATAAAAATAAAAAATAAAAACAATTTTTTTTATGCAGCTCCACACCCCCTGCTAAATAAATATACCAACTCCGAGATCGCACTGCAGTGAAGAAAACAGTAAATATCTCATTCCTCACTGTACGGCGATCTCCATTCAAAACTTTCAAAGTTTCAAAACGTTGATCTTATGGTGTCTGCCTATTGAAGTTTTGAAACTTTAAGCTTCTGAAAATACATATCTATATATATATATATATATATATATATATATATATATATATATATATATGGTTTACTATGAGAATGTCAAAGTACACAAAAAAAAATCCATTCACATCTGCGAATCAGATGTGCAAAGTTCAGCATATGAATTAGGACAGAATGTTGAAGTGCACATACCAATAAATTTGAATTCGCACTTTCGACATTCTATGAAGCAAATCACTACTGCATACAATGTAATGTCATCTTTTTGCAGGGGGGCTACTCTCCCCTGCACCCCCCATGTGGCGGCTATGCCTCCCACACCCCCTGAAAATAATATATTCCAACTCCGAGATCACACTACAGTGGGGAAAAGGGTAATTTCCCGATGTCCACTGTACCGCGATCTGTAGTCATAATTCTGTTGACATATGTATGAATGCACAGTGGCATTCGCTTAACTGCACACTCGCAATAGTGCAAGTTAGTGAAAACAGGAATCAACCAACTTTGGTTCGATATTCTTGTTTTCGTCGAACCTGTACTCGTAAATGTCATAGTAAACTTATACATACATACACACACATATATATATATATATATATATATATATATATATATATATATATATATATATATATGTAGATTCACTTCATAATCTTGAAATATTGAAATCTCGAATTTCAGTTTTTCGAGACAATGAAATCGAATCCACACACCACCGAAACACCAAAACCGAGAAGCCCAAAACCACGAAATTAAAAACACCTAAAACACAGCACACACCAGACCACACATATACCACAACACCCACATCACAAAATAAACAAACAAAGCAACACACATCCACAAACCTACAATGCAAATAAGCAGGTGGAAAACCCCCCAAGTGGGGACAACACCCTCCACATCCCTCTACTTATATATACTAACTCCGAGATCACACAAACAGTAAACAAAAGCAAACACACACAAACACACACACACACACACACACACACACACACACACACACACACACGCACATTCTACAGTCTCTCACACACACATCACATGTGTCAGCACACTCACATACACTCAAACTCCTTCCCAAAACCCTTACAAAACACTCACTTACCTGACATAACACCTAAATCCACACACAGCACCACACACCATCCACATACAATCCTTTACATTACATAGAGCAAAGCCATAACTGCGAATTTGAGATATTCGAATTTGCGATTATGCACTTTCGCTATTTTCAAACTTCGACTTTATAGTCTCGAGATACTGACATTCAACATTTCAGTATTTTGAGATTATAAAGTGTTTCCATATATAATCTACATTTATGTAAGAGGGCAAGCCCCCCTGCACCCACTATCTGGGGGGCAGTGCCCCCCACCGCCCCCTACTTTAATATTCTCACTTCGAGGTCACACTACAGTGAGGAAAAGGGAATATTCCCTTATCCTTGCCATAGTACAATCTCTGCAACAGTCATTCCCCCACAACTCCCTCTAGCTGCAGGCTTACTTCCGCAAAAGTGCTTTTTCAGTAAAAAGCACTTTCGCGGAAGTATGCCCAGCTGTTTGTGCTTCGGTGAAAAGTTCTTTCGGGGATCAGTATTGATCCTAGATTCCTAGATATACATATATATATATATATATATATATATATATATATATATATATATATATATATATATATTAAATAACTCAGTGGTCACAAAACGTTTGTGAAAAAGGCAACTTCAGCAATTGCTGAAAGCAGTTCAGTATTTAACAGTATTGATTTCCTGTTACAGCACTTGTTTAAATAGCAGTTAAATAATCAAGTGGCTTCCACTAGTTAAACATATCTTCATGTGCTATATTGGATTATTGTCCATGCCTCGGTTTAAGAGGTTCATGGTAACATATATATAGTATGGGACTTGGATATTGATTTAGCATGGGTAATAGGATAATGTTAACCAATATTAAGACATAAAACTTTTCTCCATAATATAAACTTATGAGAACACAAAGTGTAGTTCACTTAAGTGAATGCTTGTGAATGTCTTACATCTACAAACAAATCCAAAATACACAGAGAATCTTTACTTTTAAAAGTGTGCACAAGTCCATTTCTTTTTTTATGGACATAATAATGTTAAATGTTTTCATATTACCTATCATATTACAGTAATTCAGATGTACCTGCTTTGAACTTGCTTTAAGCTTTGTTGCATGTTTACCATTCATGCATGCATTCAAACACGTCTGGTGTCGGCAACCTGTGACTAGATATAAGCAAGGTGAAGTGCTTCAAGTGCTTATTACTTGGTTATATGCTTACTAACTTTTAACTGCATGCATTTACAAGCATAATGTTATTTCCACTAGTCATTAATAATCACATTTGTAGATTTGCATTCCTGCATAAAGTAAGGTAAAAATTAAGTCCTTTATACAAAATATTAATAACAAGCAGATTCAACAGACCACTGCACATATTAAAAATGAAATAGTTCTATGGAGTATAAAATAGTAGTGTATCTTTGTAAAGCATTTTAGCGCATGGAAAACATATAGGTATGTGAAAGACATGATTTTGGTTGCATTTGCCCTTACATTTATTTATAGATGAAAATGTCTACATCTGTTCTAAATGATAATTCTGATATTTTTCTGGTATTTTTGTAAGTAATTATGTTCAACTCCTCCTACCAAGAAATTAAAGACAATATTATACTGATAAAGACTGTTTACTAAGATGTTTATTAGAGTTGGTGTAGATCTATAAGAAATGTATGTGAAACTTGAACAGAAAAATTGTCACAACCACAGAACATATGTGTGATGGACATGCATTAGACATAGTGGTGTAATCAGTGTATCACCAAGGGCCAGCAGATCTGGCCCATTCCCTACTGCTTAACTTTCACTGGGGGAATCCTAGGCTGATGGGTGAGCCTGGGCAAGAAAGAATGGGCCATAGGATTCTCATCTATCCCAGGAATACTCAGCTGTCATTCTCCTGGAATGAATGGATCAATTGGGCAAAGGTGGAAGTGGCATTGATCAACATCCTGGGATGAAGCAGCAAAAAAAAAAAATATATATATATATATATATATATATATATATATATATATATATATATATATATATATATATATATATATATATTGCTGATTATATATTTGGTAGTACTCCACACATACAAAATTGTTTAATTTGTGTTAGCATAATGTTATTAGTGTGTTGCTCTAGCATAAAGGTACGTGGCTAGAATTTTGTGGACTTATAAATAACATATTACACATTTATTAATTTCATATATATATAAATATATATATATATCTTTTTTTTTTTTTAGTTTGTTTGTTTGCATTTATAATTAATTATAACGGGGAATAAAAAGGGTAGTATTAGCCACAGACTGGTTGAATAGGTGGATGTTTAAAATCTCAAAAATAGGCTGAGTGGATTGTGACTATGTTATGTGGGTATACTGGAAACATTTGCATTTGGAAAGCTCAAATAAATTATTTTCTTTGTTCAGACCAAAATTTGGGGAGATATTCAATTGACTCAATTGCTGTAGGGATAGACTGACATATTTTGGTGCAAGTACTGATAAAGGGTGGTAAGTTGAATGCAGTCTAATTGGGGGGATGGGTTGAAAAATGGGAATTGAAGTAATTGAAGATCTATGATTGCTGTGAGTATTTTTTGTGTGATACCTGCCAGTGAAAAAGAAGGAGTTAAGATTTAGGAGATTTTGGAGTGTCACTACACCAGGGATAGGTGACAGCAACATAATACTGTTGTATAGCCAATGTGACATCCTTGCCAACAGCATTTGTGTAAATCAAAGCAAAGCAATGGCTTCCCTGTCACACTGGCAATGAGTACAATAAGAAAACAAGAAGGTGCTAAAATGGCAGTGACATTTGGCCATGTGTGATGCTCACACTGTATAAACATGTTCCAATATTAAACCATAATCTGTTTTATGTTATTGGTTATGATTGCGATATCCCTCCTCTGGGCCAATGATCAAGGAGTCTCAATCCTTACCACTGACACTGGTGCCAAATGTTCACTGTGAGAAAAATAGACATACACAGTATTTTCAGATGCAGCTCTCTGCACCAAGTACAGTTTCTCTTACGAGCACAGAGGGAATGCACACTCCAGTCCTGGAACTGGGCTTTCTCTCCAGGACCCAAATAAGACTCCCCACTGACCACTGTAGAGCTGAGTCCTTAGCTGGGTGTTCTAAGCCAAGTCCTCCACCAACCTCTCTAAGAAATCCATGCTCTCATTGTCCCTGTTCCAAGTAGCTGTCACACACACTCTCTTTGATATTTGATTTTCACACACACACACACACACACACACACACACACACACACACACACACACACACACACACACACACACACACACATACACACACACACACACACACACACACACACACACACACACACACACACACACACACACACACCTGGGAAAGGCTGGCAAAGCTTACCTACTCTGCCACTTCCACCCAGACTATAAGGTAGATCTGCTGCCACCAGAACAACCAAAGCCAGCTACTTTAAGGCTCTTACCCGGGTACCCAATTACACTTATTAAAATTAATACTTATCAAAATGGTAGCATTTAACCAAACAGCAAGACTTTCAGGAAAGTGGAGCCACAGTGCCACTAAATTAATGCAAGTGCTCTCAAAGGTTAAATATTTTCTTAAAGACCAACCACAATTAAAGGTTTAGATATATTTAATAATCAATAATAAAAACATGAAAATACTGAATATCTATTTACAATAAACACTGAAACCTTAACAATGCTAACTTTCAACATAGTAGTGGCAGTGTGTAGAGTACTATAAGGTAAGTAAAAGGTATATGCCCCTTTCCCCACTGTAGTGCAATCATGGTGTTAGTATATATAGTTAGGTGGGGTGTGGGGGCATAGCCCCCCATCTAGTTTGGTTTTATATTGTCCAGTTTCTGTTACGAGGATACGTAAGTAGTTATTAAGTTCTGGAAAAGGTTAGTCATTGGTATTGTAAGTGTGCATGTCTATAGTTTACAATTTAGTATGTTGAAATTTAGCATTGTTAAGGTTTCAGTCTTATGAGTTTCAGTCAAGTGAGTTTTCAGTATTTTGAAATTTCGATATTATGGTCTCAGTCAAATGAATTTCAGTCAAGTGAAATTTAAATCGTGTAGTAGTTTTCTAGTGCAGGGAATGTTAGAGTCACAGTCCAGTTCAATAAAATCATAATTTTCAATTATCTCAGCCATTGTACTGAGTCTGGTGGTAACAAACGCAAATAAAGTAAAAAACAAATGTGTCCCTCTTAGACCTAAGCTGAGGTCTAGTCCCCTTAGGAGGTAGATTATGCCAAATTAACATATGTGTTTATTGTTTTATATTATATGATATGCATTTTTATTTTAATTTTATTTTCTGTATATTTTTGTTTATTTTATGTTTTGTATGCTTATATGTAGTTTGTCTTAAATTTTAAGCTTTATCTAATTAGATGTGTTCGTGTGACTTTAGAGTATATTTAAAGGGTGTGTTTTTAATGTGCTTTTATTACACCTGATGGAGCGAATCTTGTGAAAGCGCTTGTGTTTTGTGCACATAGTAAAGTTTTTTTACACTGGAAGCTGCAGCCGTTGTTGTGTCTTACTCTTCTACTAATTATTGAGGAAATGTCCATTTGATTTGCAACCAGTAATATAACTGATTTCAGGTTGTAGAAGGTTTGGTTCATCTTGCATTAGAGTTTTAAGTAGACTGATGATAAAGTTCCAAAATTACTTTAGGTTACTGTAGTGAATAACTTATAGGTATTCATGGCATTTTTGTTTGTTAATATCATATTTTTTTCAGCCATGGATGTGGTTGACCTGTTTATAACTATACCACACCAAGAGGGTTTGGAGTTATTTTATGAAGCTATCATTGAATTGACAGAATTGGATAATTCATTGGTTAATTTTATCATGCATGTTACAGAAATTATTTTACAAAATAATGTCATTCATTTTGAAGGCGAATATTTTTGACAGATGAGAAGTGTAGCATTGGGGTTGAGTTGCATCCCCATTTATGCCAACCTGGTGATGTGGTCATGGGAAAGGAAGCATTTTTACTTCTGTTTTTTGGATGACATTTTTATTATGTGGAGAGGTAGGGGAAAGGAAAAAGATGATTTTATGGATTTTATTAACAATATCTCCCCATTTTTTTAATTTACACACTCACTCTGATAAAAGTATTGACTATCTGGACATCACTTAGTATAAGAACAGCAGGAAGAAGGTGTTTGCCTCAAAAGTGTTCAGGAAATCCACATTTTTGAATAGTTATTTGGATTTCCAAAGCTGTCATCCGAAATATACTAAAAAGAATATTTTAAACGTCAGTTAGTTTGGGTTAAAGTAGGTGAAGAAATGTTAGAGGGATGGGGTACTAAATTTAAAAGTAATCCCAAACCACCAGCAGACAAAATAAACGCATTAATACCACTGGCAACAGTTCCAAAGATTTATTCAAAAAACTTTAGCGCCTCAGCCAATACTGCCTTCAAGAAGTCACTAAACATGAAAATACACTTTCCTTAAATAAAGGGGAAAATACATTTAAAAGTAACCCTGAAATTCTTGAAATCCTTGGCACAGTCCCCCGTTTTGTGTATAAAACAAGAAAGAACTTTAAGTTTTTTTAAACATATTAATATAAATAGAACAACTGGATCTAAGGGCATGAGCCATTGTGGGTCATGTAAACAGTGTAAGTATATCTTGGAAGGAAGTGGAATTACACTACCAGGGATGGCAATGAATGTGGTGTTTAGGGAGGGCAACTATGCTACTAAAGGAATAATTTATATAGCTGTATGTCAGAAATGTGAATATTTTTATATAGGTAAAATAGAGAGGCAGTTGAGGAAGTGGATCTATGAACATTTATATGCAATTTCTGAAGGGAAGGTAAACAATGCACTTTTTAAACATTTTCAGAAATGTCCAGGTTTTACCAAATTTAAATTTGGAATGCTACATATTGTACCAAGAAACCAAACAGGAAGATGGTGGGAACTGGAATTAGAATAGAGAGAACTGTTTTGGCGATTTAGGTTCAATGCCACAGTATTACCAAGGCTAAATGAAAACTTGCCTATTCTACCTGTTTTAAAATTTAGAGCACAAGAATTGTAGGTGGCTAGCTTTTCAAAATGACTAATATAGTATTAACACGTTGTCATTTTTAAAGGACAGGATTTAAGGGCAGGCTGGAAGAATGGTGACTTTAGTATAGAGATTCTATACAGAGTAGTAACTTATTCAATCTATTCAACTTGTTGAAACATAAATAAGTTTTAGAAATGTATTTATACTATTGCATTATTTTATTGAAACATTCAAGGTTTACATATTTTTATGGTTTTAAGAAACAAATTTTCAACATATATTTTTTGTTTTTATTCAAATATATGAACTGAGGTGACACAATGAAGGTTTTATATCTGATTATATTTTTTGGGAATTGTAAGCATGGTCACTTTAAGAAACAAATTTATATTCTGACTTTAAGAATGGAAGATAATTACATTAAGTAAATGAATGGTATTTGATAACCTATTTAAACTAACTTTAATTTGTGGTACAATGGTTCTGAAGAAGTCCCAATAATCAGAGGGATGAAAGCGCTTAACCCGTTTTTTTTTTTATACAATTTTCTTTGGAATAAATGTTTTTTTTTTAATGGACTGGATCAATTACTATCAGAAGTAATTGAATTCCTGCTGTGTTTTACACTGAGTGGTACCTTGTGATTTAATAATATCATGTTTTTTGCCTAATTTGTATATCCTATAACTTTGTACTTTTTGCTGGATAGGGTCAGATTTTCACAATTTCCAAGCTTTGTCCCTAAATTTCTTAATTTATTATGCTGCTATTTTTAACCATGGAACTGGTCTAAGTGTCACATTTTTCTATGTGATGGCAGAACAAAATTAAGGATATCAAAGAATGTAGAATTAAATTAAAATAGATTACAGCTTCATCTAGTGGTAACTAACTGACAGAATCCCAATTGCATTGTACTACCAGGTTATTGAATACTTCTTCAGCGAAACGTCTTTCTTTTCAGAGCCAATCTAGGTCATGTTTTTATGTACTTTTAGTTGGCTGTAAATTATGCAAGTTATTTTATAATCACTTACTGAATTGGGAAGTACTCCAACTTTAGATATGCTGCTAGGATAGTTAGTTAGGAGCCTGTTCACTATAATTTATCTGGTGTATTTCTGTGAACAGATTCCAAGATTAGTTGATTAAATGCAAAAAGATTTATAATCTGCTGTTGTTTACTTAAAATATGTGCGGGGTGTTTTTTTGGACAAGTCTATATTAACTCCTCAAAATATTATGATATTTACTTTTATGTTCACCATATTCTATGACAGAATGTCTTTAGGTGTGTTAATACTGACTTGTGTTGTTTTGGAAGGTGTATACATTGCAACAATGTGTAGAGTTTCTTGATAATTTAGTTTAAACCATTTTGGAGGGCCACCTCCTGTTTCCATTCCAGGCACAGAGGCTGCCCTGAGAAACAGTAAAGCTGGTGGAGAGAGAATAAAATGATAGAGTAGTGAAATAAATTAAGGATTCTGAGGGAATGTTTCAAAGAAATCTGTTTGATGAGTCAGCAAATGATGGATGTATAACTACAACTCTCTAATTAGGAGGGTTGTGGGATGATTTACTTAAAGAAATGGTGGTGCAAAGTGAGCAAGAAAATGAAGGAGATGTTTCCTGGGGGGACATTATGGAGAAAATACAAAAGGAGGATGCAGAGACAATCCTTAAAAATAGTGATGAGATGGAAAAGAAACCATATGCAGAGAAAGTAAAAGAAGGCAAAAGTGGAGCAGCAGAAAATGTAAGACAGAAGTATGTGGTAAGAATTCAAAGTAAAGAAAACAAAGAAATGGACAGGTATGAAGTGTGGGGCAATTTGATAGCTCATTTGGGCATAAAAAGGTAAGAGCATTCATTCTTATTAACAAAGACATTTTGTGGCATAATATTTGAGACTACTTTTTCAATGGAAAATTTTCTTGGAGAATATGAAAATAGAAAGACTGCAACCCATGGAATCTTTATGTGATAAAAGCATTTAACAAGGAAAGAAAAACGAAGATTCATGTACAATTCTGAACAGTGGTAGAAAGAGAAACTTTTAAAGGACATTTGAAAGCTTTATGTAAATAAGTACTGGACATTGCAAATATTTATGACAAAAGGGGTTTATGGACTGGTGTCTGGGAATGTAATCCATCCAGCCATCATCAACCCCTTTTCCCATTTTTTGCACAAGGGATCAGGGTGTCACTTCAACAGTGACAATCATCTAGAGCCAAGAATTACCCCACTGGGTGGCTAGCCCTGCTTTGGTAGTTCATCCTTACCACATACTTGCACACACACTCACATCTAGTGCCAATTTAGAGTGTCCAAGTGACCAATCCACCTGCTGCTTGTCTTTGGAATGTGGGAGGAAAACAGAGCACTGGCAGGAGATGCACACAAACACAGGGAAGACATGCAGACTCTGCACAGAAGGCACCCCAGCCAAGAAACAACCTGGAGAACCTCTTGCTGTGAGGCAACAATGCTAACTGCTGCATGTGATTGTAATATTGCATTAAAATAGAAAGGGAAAACATTATACATACACCAACCATGATTAAAGTGGAGGGGAATAGGGGTGTTGTAAAATATTGGGGAAAACCCAAAACATTTTCTTTGTGAAAAGAAGGACATTTGATAAGTAACTCTGACAAAAGTAATTGATATATTTCTAGAGAAATGGGGCGCTGGAAATGAAATGGGATCCAAAAATGTGAATTGAAATGTTATAAATGTAAAAAAATTGGACATTTATAGCTGGATTGCAAAATGAAAATAACAGTAAGGGAAAAGAAAGAGAAGACAATGAACAAAGACAGGATATTTTAGAAGTAGAAATAGAAGAAAAATTAGGAATTAGAAAAAAAATAATAAAGTGGACATAGAAGAAGGTTCTGAAATAAATAATGAAGAAGAAGACATAAACTGGGAAGTAGTAAAAGGAAAAATAATTCTATTGGATAAATGGTAAAAGACAGAAAAAGAAAATTTAAAGGGATAAGTATAAAAGAAAAAGAAAATGGATAGAAAAAAAAAATATATATATGTATGTATATATATATATATATATATATATATATATATATATATATATACATGGGTTCACTGTTCACTTCTAAATTTTGAAATCCCAAAATCTCGACTTTCAGAACATCGAGTTCAGAATCTCGAGATCTTGGAATCTCGAAATTGTGAACCCTCCCTGAAACACCACTAAACACATAAAAACAAGTGTATGCAGGGGGGCAAGCCCCCCTGCACTCCTCAAAACTTAAATATACCAACTCCGAGATCGCACTACAGTAAGAACAAGGGAAATCTCCCGGTCCATGCTGTATGCCAATCACTGTTCAGGATTTCGAAGTTTTAAAACTTCGAACATATGATCTTCGATCATATGAGATTCGAAGTTTTAGACTTTGAAATTCCGAAGTGGACTCTATATATACATATAATATATATATATATATATATATATATATATATATATATATGGTTTACTATCAAAATGTGGAAAATCAAAACAATTTTCCACCTTTCGATTGACTTTGTTATTTGAATTTGGTAATACAGAATTACCAAAATGTTAGCAATAGTAACCATGGAATCAACATTCAAACACCGGATGTTCCAATGTTGAAATTCCATGTTACAGGTAACACAACCATTTGCTAATGAGGATTCGAACATTTCCTGATTGGCATATCGAAACTAGGAAACATTCTGTCAGCCATCCCAATTTCATGTAAGTGCCCTTCCACATTTTGATAGTAAACCATATATGTGTATATATGGGTCTACTTTAGTTGACCGGAACGCCAGTTCACCGACAAGCAGAAGACCGAGACCAAACGACCGAAAATGAAGGTGATCGACAAGGTGAAATCCCGACAGCCGAAAGGCTGACATGGGCAACGTGTGAGCGCGACTCGGTAAGTGTGCGATAGTGAAGGATTTAGGGTTAGGGAGTGGACAGGTAAGTGTGCGATAGTGAGGGATTTAGGGTTGGGGTGTGGGAAAGGTGAGTGTGCTGTAGTGTCGGACTTAGGGTTCGGGTAAGGTAAGTGTGTGATAGTGATGGGCTGTAGTTTAGGGGCGGGTTAAGTGAGTTAGGGTTAGGGTGCAGGTAGGGTAAGTGTGCGATAGTGACGGACTTTAGGTTTAAGGGGTGGGTTAAGTGAGTTAGGGTTAGGGTGCGGGTAGGGTAAGTGTGCGGTAGTGTCGGACCTTAGGGTTAGGGTTTGGGTTAAGGTTAGTGGATATGTAATTGTGTGTAGTGTGTAGTTTACATTTTGTGTGTCAGTGTAATGGTGTTCGGTTTTGTGAGTTGTCGGTATTGTGTGTTTTTGGTTGTTTGGTCTCGGTGTTTTGCATGTCGGCGAACTGGCGTTTCGGTCAACTAAAGTAGACCCGTATATATATATATATATATATATATATATATATATATATATATATATATATATATATATATATACAGAGAGAGAGAGAGAGAAAGAGGTAAAAACTGGGGATTGGTGTAATGGTTAAGGTGTTTGACTCACAAACATAAGGTACAGTGTTTGATTCTCACTTTTGGGAAGAAAATTGTTTAGGCTTAGCATGTACTATTAAGAAAGCTAGCCCAGTAAGTAGCTATGAACTTATGAAACCATAGGGAAAGTGAGAATTTTAGAGCGCTTTCTGTTGATGTGAATAGCATTAAGAATGTAGTAAGAAAGGATGGCTACACATTGAGTAACAGCTTAATTCTGTCTCTCCCAGTCTGAAAACAGAAACCTAGGAGAGAAAGCCAGTGGACCTAGATTTTTCGGTAAATTTCTCTAACTGACTAGTAAGTGCTCTGCCTGGATGCTGAGAAAAAAGAAATATGCTTTACCTGGAGGAAAAGCAATTACAAAAGGTGAGGAAAAACATAGACTGGGAGAAGTACTGCAGCTGTTCAGCAAGAAGCAGTACAAGTTCCAGACATGACTTCTTGTAATCTAGAGGAAAGTATATAGCAGCTGCACACAGAAAGGTTTAAAATAAATGAAACACTGAAGCTTTAAACAGATATTCAGATAAGATGACAGTACTGGAAAACTCAGAGGCTGAAATGAGGAAGAGGCTGGCTGAATATGAGATTTCACAAGAAGAGATGTTTCAAAATAATAATAATAGAAGTAGAGGACAGAGCATGTAGGGAAACCTGAAATATTCTGCTGTACCAGAGTAGCTGGAAGGAACAGGCTGCATTAAATTTATGAAAGCAAAAATAAGCAACTGGATGGGTATTCTACAACAGAAATTGTTAACTGAAAGAGCACATTGTGTATGCTCCAAATCTGATTACTAGAAAACAACACAGACCTTTAATAGTAAAGATGTAGTTTTATCAGCAGAAGGAGTTGATTCTGGCAAAACTGTGACAGAAGGTCAACATACTAAAAGTGGGAGATAGCAGAGTGTTTGTGAAGAATGACTGCTCATTGTACACCAGGCAGAAGAGAAGTAAATATGTTCCATTATTTAGTGAATGTTAAGAAGCAGGCATGAGATTCAA
Source organism: Protopterus annectens (assembly GCF_019279795.1). Classification (NCBI taxonomy): domain Eukaryota; kingdom Metazoa; phylum Chordata; order Ceratodontiformes; family Protopteridae; genus Protopterus; species Protopterus annectens. Next base: position 295,295,284 of record NC_056731.1, read on the forward strand.
ACTGCTGTACCCAGTCATCTTCAAAATATTTTTTTTCTGGAGGGACACACTCATTTTTGATGAAGTACCTGCTAAGGAGCAAATACAACATTGTTGTAGAACAGTACCTCCCCAGTAGGTCTGCGTAGAAGTGAGCATGCATAGTGCGACTGACATGCCAAATGGCTGTGAAGTCATATGCAAGTGATGCATGATTGACTGCCATGCACATTTGACAGTGACACTTGGCCACAGTACAGAGCAGATGGGAACTCTACCCTTTTCCTCGATGTAGTGCTATCTTAGAGTTGGTATATTTAATTTGGGGGTATGGGGCCCAGCCCACCACATGGGGGGTGTAGAGGGGTTTATACCCCTGAAAAAATGAAGAAAAAATACTTAAAAGTTATACTACTGATTCCTTAGCATTCGTGATTCAAACACATCAGGGAGTGTTCAATGCTAGGTGGGATTTAAGTGAGAATTGCTACTGAGCACCCAGGAAGGTACTGTTTTACAACATCACCAGAAATACAAAAAATGTCCAACAGAGGGTGAGCTGTGAAACAGGAGGAGGTTCTCCTTCTTGTTCCTCTGGTGATAAAGACTACAGAGAGTCTGAACCCACAAAATTTTTTCCACTGTTTCAGCAGAAAATGCCTGAGAGAATGAAGAAACATAACAGTCGACTAGAAGGATCAATAATATGTTGGAAATGAAACAGAGACAGGATTTGGAAGATGGTGAGGTATAGGAATAAGGCTAGTAACTTGGAAATTGTTAAATGTGGGGTGATAAAGCAATAATTATATTTGTGAAACATGACAGAACAAAAAAATTTGAAAATACTGGACTTCCTTGGACTTTGTTAAACTTGTAGGGGACTTTAAAAAATGTGCCCTGCTTCATGTTATTAATGTTCAGAGAATACAATCAGTAACCCGGAAACTGAGAAATGTGGGATTACAAAGCAATAATTATAATTGCGAAACATGGCAGAACAAGTGTATTTGGAAATATTGGATTTCAGTCAACTTTGTTAAACTTGTAGGGGACTCTAAAGCTTATGCTGTGCTTCATGTCATTAGTCTTCAGAAAAATTCTTGGGAGAAGGGAAGAAGAGGGAAAAAGTTAACTTTAAGTATTTTTTTCTTAATGGTACTACTTGCATGGTGCATGATTGTCTTTGCAAGCTATGAAGTAAAATGTTTTCAGTTATTTTTAAATGTAATAGGGATACTAATATAACCAAGTGTTTTTTCTTTTTATCCCTTCTTCTCTTTTTTCTTTGTTCAGTTTTAAGAAACGTAGGTATGATGTCCTTACTCTGGGCCAATAATCAAGGAGTCTCAATCCTCACCACTGACACTGCACAGGGATGTTTACTTGGAACACAAATGGATACTCTCAGTATTTTCAGATGCAGATCTATGTGCATCAAGCCCAATTTCCCATAAGAACACACAGGGAACACAATCACTTGGGGGTCTGGATTTCTCTATATATGTCTCTTTCTAGGTCCTCAGTAAGGCACCAGACTGACACAGCTTCAGAGTTCAGTCCTTAGCTGAGTGCCCAAGCCAAGTCCTCTCTCTCTCTCTCTCTCTCTCTCTGTGAAATCAGTGCCTCATTTCCTGGCTCCAATTAGCTAACACATACACTTTGAGATTTGATTTGCACACACCCACACACCCATACACACACACACACACACACACACACACACACACACACACACACACACACACACACACACACACACACACACACACACACACACACACACACACACACACACACACACACACACACACACACATCTGGGAAAGGCTGGCACAGGTTTACTACCTATCCCCCTTTCTGCCCAGACTATAAGATAGCAATCACTACCATGAGGCACTAAAAAGCCAGCTACCTAAGAATCTTCAAAGGTTACCCAATTATACTGGCTGGTGCAGTAGGCAACAGTTTTGTTGTTGCCTCACAGCAGAAGGTTCTCTGGTTCAGTTCTTGGCTGGGGGGCCTTCCGTGCAGAGTCTGCATGTCCTCCCTGTGTTCATGTCAGTTTCTTCCAGTTGCTCTGGTTCCCTCCCATGCTACAAAGACATGAATCTGGAGCATTTCTCCCTGGGCCTCCACTGGAAATTGGCTTCATTCCAAGTCGGACTTTGCCAGTAAACAAATGTTAAATAAATAAATACTAAGTGAAATTAATATTAATACAAACAATATGACCAAAAAGCAAGGCTTGAAAGTGAGTGGTCAGAGTTATCACCAAATAAATATGTGCAAATATTCTCAAAACTTAAATATTCTTCTAAAAGGACCAGCCACAGTAAGAAGTTTAAATATCTTTAATAATAAATAATAAAAGAACATGACAATACTAAATATCTATTTACAGTAAACACCAGAGTTTCATTCACAGGGAATATTAAAAATAACACAGCTGGAAAGATTCACACAGTTACAAAAAATACTTAATTATTCTCACTATATTTTCCTGAGAATTACTTTCCCTGGTCACTTACTAGCACAAGGCAAGATGAAGTGGGTGAGTGGTCCTTGTTGTCAGATCCAAGACAAAATGCAGAATACTGAGAGCAATCTCCTACTAATATCTAAATATTATTTCTGGCTTGCAGAATGATATTATATACATCTGCTCATCTGACTCTGTTTCCCACACTATCCCCCATCACTATATGCTGTCAGTATTTTAGCACCTAAATGTCAATAATACACACACAAGATCATTGCTCAGAACTGGTGCAGCTGCTGGAGGTCATAAAACCATAAAGCATTTCCCTTTTTCCTACAGGAACTAATAAACCATACTTCTTACAGACACGGCATCTCTGGCTTCATTAAAACTGTGAGATAACATCTTTATGGCCTAGGCTCAGTAGCTTAATTTTCTTACTATTTTTGAAGTTTGACATTAACCTCTTCTCTTCCAGTATCCTCTGTCAAAACATATACATTTAATTCAGTTACAATAATGCATGTACATTTATCTTCTTTCCAACAGGGCATACTGTTGATAAATTTTTAAAACAAGCAACTTTACAAATACATTTCCAGTGCAAGCATTTGTACAAATAAGTTTGATATAGAAATGATATATGATTCTTTACAGAATTCCAGCTAGCTGAGCTGGCATATGTTACACATCCACTACCCTACTTCTCCTGGCATGGCTGGCAGTACCTCCTGTCATTACAGTAGGCACTGCAATGTAATAAAAGGGAGAGAGGAAGAGTCTGGTTAAGAGTGCATGACATAAGAAAAATTAGTATGCCTTTTCTCATTTTTGCACAGGGGAATGACTGGGTCAAGGCCCTTGGCTTTATCCAGTAACAAATTTTAACAGAAAGCAAGCATATGAAAAAAGAATATTGGATATTATAAGGCTTTCTTTCTGGTAAACAATGTATCCTTAACAGTTTTGTGTCTGGTTTGCATGTCCCTGGAAGACAATCTCATAAAGAGAAATGGCTTGGAGAAAGTGTTTACTGAATGCATTCAAGTGTTTTTTCAGCTGGGAGGGCTATAAAGGTATGACAAAACCAGACACCACTTACTAAAAGCACAGACTGTGCCATAAGTCTTAGCATGCATGATCTTTCTTTTTGGTTAACCGTAGTCTGTCTGTGTGGCTATCAGTTTAGAACTTTTGTTCTTATTAGAAAGATAAAACTTTACATTGTTATTAAGTTAATAGGTTTTAGGGGGTATTGGGGGTGTTTTTCTTTTTTTTTTTTGATTGTTTAAGGGCTTTCAATAAAAGAAAAAGTTTTGTAAGATGTGACATAGGCTCAAATGGATATGACAAGAAACAACTGTATAAAAGACCAAGCTGCCAAACAACATATATATATATATATATATATATATATATATATATATATATATATATATATCTACATGTAACATAAAAGTTGGAACTAGACATTTAACAAAAAAAGCAGTTATACATAAAAGGTGGGAACAATAACTCTATAAGAAAATGATGATTTCTGTAATGTCTTTAAATCAGAATGGTATCACAGATAAATACAAAATAAAGAGTAGTGAACTATATTAAAAATGTTGACTGCAAATAGCTATGCTACAGCAGACACACCTGGAAAGAACTGAGCACGTAAATTTGATAAAGAAAAGTTTTCAGGTTGGTTATTCAGTGGAATACCTGGAGCAAAGGAAACGAGGAGTACTCATATTAATTGCAAGTGAAGCTCCAATAGTGATAGAAAATGAAAAAAGACAATATCGTAGATTTGTAGTACTAAGGGCCAAAATGGAAAAAGACAATATCGTAGATTTGTAGTACTAAGGGCCTACTGGCAAGGGAGGATGATTACACTGGCATGTATTTATATTCCACCTAAAACTGCTATACTGGAGCATTAGAAAACTCTAGGAGAAATAATCAGCTTTCAGAGAGGACTATTACCTATAGGTGGAGACTGGAATTTGGTTTTCAACAGTGAAAATGTGTCTGGAGGACCCACAGTGAAAATGTGTCTGGAGGACCCACAATCCCATCGAGCTACGTGCTTGAGAGACTTGAACCTCAGCACTGAAATAAATAGGACATGCTGGAGGGACAGATTCATAACCCAGAGGCTCCCTTCACTCTGGAATAAAATCCCAGTCCAGGTTAGGCAGAGTCCCTCATTGACTCTCTTCAAGAGGAATCTTGATGAGTGGATGAGAGAGCGTAGGTTTACCCCAGGTATCACTTCTGTGTCAGTTAGACAGAGGGCATAGCAAAATTAATTTAAAATGGGTGGCGAAAGCCAAACACACTCTGGCTAGGCTTATCAATGCCCTAGGACAGATAGCCTAGTATGAACCTATGAACCTATGAACAAGGGAAAATATAACAAAGGAGGGTAGATTTTTGAAGAAACTGATGAAAATGTTTGGCATGGAAGATGTAAATTCAGTAGTAGGAGTTCAAAGTGAATTTACATATTATTCTCCAAGATACAAAAACTGGGTTAGGCTAAATGAATTTATATTTCACAGGAACATGTGCACTTAATTGAAGGTCTTGAAATGCACCCAGTAATTATTTCAGATCATGTGCCTATAATAACTAAAATAGAAACACAAGGTAATGAAATAAAAATGAGACACTGGCACTTTCCCATCTATCTGTTGAAAAACGAGGAATTTAAGGAATGGGTTTTGGAAATTATTCAGGAGCTATTAGAGAAAATAGAGATTTCTTCTATAAATATAGCTAGGGAGTGGGATGAAATTAAAGTGGAGTTTAAAACTGGAGTGGAAATCAAGGAAAGGGAGTTATGGTTACAAAGTAACAAGAATTATTCAGAGGGACTGACAAGTCTGACAAACATTAAAGTATTGCAAAATAGTGGGAGTCCCACAGAACAAGAAGAGGAACAACTGCAGAATGCTAAACAGAAAATAAGGGATTACCTCGATAATATGCATGAGTTTAGAAAGATTGTTGTCAAGCAACTGTTTTTTGATAATGACTCTAGAGCAGAAAAAACTTTTAACATAACATCTCAGGCAACAGAAGGTAGAAAGGGCTTGCACCAAGTATAGGGAGCCTATAACAAGGAAGATAAGAGATCCTGTAGAAGTACTAGAAATATTTTGGAAATGCTATGAATGTCTATATAAAGCAGAAAAATATGGAAATCAAGAAAAGGTGCAAATGGAAATGTTTATGGAAGACTTAAATATGCCAAGGTTAGAAGTAGATGAGGCTCAATTACTATCAGGACAGGAGGAGATGAGATAAAAATGGTGAGGTATAACCCTAATCTACAGGAAAGTCCCCAGGAATAGATATTCCTGTGGAAAGTTGGAAGCTAGGAGAGAAAAACCTGATAAAGATCTGTATTTTAAGAGGAGGAAAAGTACCAACATCCTGGAAGAAAGTGGTGGTAGCTGTATTACTTAAAGAGGGTAATGATCCATCAGATTCAGCTTCATATAGGCCTTTTCAATAATAAACCATGATTATAAAGTGTTTATGTGTATAATGGCTAAGACAAGGGCAAAAGTGATGCCAAAATTGATAGATATGGAACGGTGTGGTTTTGTGGAGGGGAGGCAAACACTTGATAACATTAACAGAACAATGATGGTCCAGAAGGAAGCAAAATGTAAGAAAATACCACTGTTGTTGTTGGGTCTTGATGCAGAGAAAACATTTGACAGAGTAAGCTGGGACTTCATGAGCAGGGACATGGAAGTAGTTGCTTTCCATAATAAAATTTTAAGGTTGACTAGCAGTATATATGAGGGATCAGATGTGAAAATTAAAGTGAGTGTGATCCTCTCTGATAATTTCTGCTTGAGTAGAGGAACCAGGCTGGGGTGTCCTCTTTCTTCGTTGTTGATTGCATTATATTTAGAACCGTTAGCAAAGGAAATAAAGGACTCAGAAATTCAAGGATATAATTGGTATGGTAGTCAAGAAAAGCTGGCTCTATTTACAGATTATACTATTTTATCCCTGACAAAACCAGAAAGGGACTTTACAGTGTTGTGGAACATTTTAAGACAGTTTCAAATCTTCTCAAGATACAAACTTAATGAAGCTAAAACAAAGGCAATAATGGTAAGCTATGTACCCACCCATGAATTGGTCCAGCAATACCCATATTTATGGGGACATGATAAAATGAAGTATTTAGGGGTATGGATTAAAATGATTCTGTTGTGGCAGCTAAGGCTATGAGGAAGGAGACTAAACAGAATATAATACAAAAACTGAGAAACTAGAAGCTTTGTTAAATGGATATGGATAGCAAGATACAAGCAGAAGAAATGTTTTAGTCCCTTTAGTCTTATACATAGGTCAGGCATATTTTTTATCAACCAGAGAAGTTGTAGATAGCAATTAAAAAGAGCTAAAGGGTTTTATCTGGGAGGGGAAGACAGCAAGAGTCAAGTGGGATAAGTTGATTCTTCCAGTAGAACAAAGTGGACTGGGATTAATTGATTTGAAGGGAGTATTTTAGAGCGACACAGTTAAGGCTCTTATATATATAGTACAAGCAGTATATATAGCACAAGCAGAAAACTATAATTTAAAGTGGAAAGGGATAATGATGATACAAGGGAGAAGCTCAAGAAGCAATGAGAGACTGGAATTTTGTATGCAGACCCTTACAATAATCATGCAGAATATTATATTCATAAAGTAGCACAAAATATTTTAAGAACTAAGCCAGCATGGGAATGGTGAAAAGAGATTCTGCTGATAGGGGTAACTGCAATTAGGACTACAGATAATAGGCAAGGGGGGGCTGGAATTTATTGGAGAAAATTGGCAAAGTATCCAAGATATTGGGAGCAAATAACTTGAAAGAGAAAGGTAATAGAATGGGAAGATGCCAAGAATTTATTTGGACTGCAGGTTAGAGAATGCCTTCCCTATCAAGGATTGATATCAGAGTACAGACAAAAAGAAAAAAATGGGGGGTTCTAAATGAAAGACCAGCATGGTAGAATTTTTAACAATGAATCTAGAACCAAAGCTGCAGTTAAAAACGGAATAATTAATAGAGCATATAAAATATTGCATGACAACCATAAGAATCAATCAGTGGAGCTTAGAAAGGATTGGGAAGAGAGCCTGGATAAGCAATTCACAAAGAGACAATGGGGGGATATGTGTATATCTTCCAAATATGCAACAGAGTCTAGAAGATTTAGGATATTTGCTTGGAAGTGTTTATATAGGTTTCTTTATACTCCAAGTAAACCCCAAAGAATTTTTCCTAAGGTAGGCAGCAAATATTTATTGGAGGTGTGATGGGGAATAAAGAGGTAACTGGGAACATATTTTCAGGGGTGTAATGAGTTGGCAGACATTAAAGATTCCTGCAGACAGCTTTGTCAGAGATACTGAGTGAGCAAACTGGCATAACTAAGAAAATTATCTTTTTGAGCTATGATACAGAATCAAAATTGCCTAGACATAGTAAAGCCTTGCTGAGTCTAATTATGGTGGCTGCCAAAAAAAAAACAATTACCAGAAAATGGAAATCAAAGTCTAAACCAACTTTACTAGAAGTAGTGAATATAGTATCGGAGATAAAGCAACTGGAATTGGGATCCTTAGAAAAGGGAAGGAGAAAACTACATAGGAAAAATGGGAATTGTAGGAACATTATATGCAGAATAAAAGAACGTAGTATATTTAGGAGCTATGTAATGCTTAATTGAAAATGACTGGATATATTATAAGTGATGTATAATGTTTGCAACTACAGTTGTCTCAACTGAGTCTGTGATACATAATGTTTGCAACTAAAATTGTATTAATGTTGTTTGTTTTTTATTTATGCAAATTTAAGATTGCTATATCATACGTAATGACTTAATAAAGATGTTGTTTTTGTTTAAAAAAGAATATAATAAGACAAATAGGGATTTTGGAGTGGTGTAATGGGTCTACTTCTGTTCAGTGAAAACACATTTCTTTGAAGAATAGAAGTACAAACCCATTTCAGTGAAAGTGCACTTAACCAAAAGTGCACTTTCGCGAATCACACTGTAGCGAACACCTGTTCATCGAACCGGCAATAAAAGAAAACAAAACACTGCACCACTGAATCATGGTACAGTGGGGATAAGGAAATATATCCTTTTCCCCACTATAATGTGATCTCAGAGTTACTATATATAAATACCAGAGGTGTGCCCCACTACTTATGCATATGAAGATTTAGAACATAATGACAAAATGTACTTTGAAAAAGAAAAATAATTATATGAAAAAAATAAAAAAATACAATAATTGTTGTATAAGCAAAGATATTTTTTACAAGGAAAAAGAGAAGAAGTATTGTGTTACTTAAGCAGATCAGTAAAGGAAGATGTTAGCGTAATAAGAAAAATAAAGAAATGTAAAGGGAAAAATAGAAATAACTCAGATAAAGATTATGAATAGTGTAGAACAATATGTACAATATATGTTTAAAGATAAAAGATAGTGAAAAAAACATGGAAAGTAAAAAGTTAACAGAAAAGAGAACAAAGAGTTGGAGAAGGAGATTTCTTTAAATAAGCTAGATAGAGTATTATGACAGGTAAATATAGATTCAGCTACAGGCCCATGTGGAATATGGTATGATATACATAAAAATGTAAGGGCTTGGCAAAAAAAATATTTAAAATCATTTTCAATGAATGGTTAAATGAAGGTTTTATATATAAAAAAGAATGTAGTGGAATACTTATAATCATATGGAAGAAAGAACTATGGAATTGTGGATGCAAGTACTCAGCAATCTGAGGATCCAGTTTGTTTAGAAGGAAACAAAAAAAGAAAGAAAGGAAGAAGTTCTCAACAAATAATAAGGAAGAAAAAGAAACTGACTAATGACTGTAAAGGAAAGAGAATACGTAGTAAAAAGGATTCTGCTTTGTTATGTAACACACTGGTGACAGGGAATGAAGATATCTGTCTATCAGAAAACCCTCAGTCTACAGAAAAGGCATCACCTTTCCAATGGAAAAGGTAGAAAAAAGAGGCAAGAGGCAGGTGAAAAGGAAGAAATCAAAACTGAACGTGGAAGGATTGAAGAACATTACTGTAAGAAAAAAGAAGAGAAAGACAGATGCTGACTACATGGCTTAAGCTGTGGATTTACAATGTCAGCTGGATGACAATTTAATATGCAATGAAAACAGTGGCATTAATAAGACTAATAGTGATGAAGATCTATCCTTTGTAACAATCGATAGAGCAGAAATTACTGTATTAGAAGCTGAAGATTTTTCAGAGATGGTCAGCAAAGACATTCTTGTAATTGAAGAGACAGTTATTAGAGGAACTGATACTTACATTTGCAGAAATGATAATGAACATCGAGTAGTGTTATGCTTGCCAGGAGCAAAAACAGAAGATGGGAAACAAGCCTTGGAACACCTTAATGTAAGGAAGTATGGATCTGTTTTTATTCATGTTGGTACAAATGATGTCACCAACAAAGATTCTCTGACTGTTAGTTGGGAACTGATAGCCCTCCTAGATAGTATAGCTTGTACTGGTGTTAGGACATATTTTTCACAAATCACCTATAGAAAGGATAGTCAGGTCACTGTGAAAGAAAATATTTTTGGATAAATACCTACATGGAAAAAATGTCCTGTTTTAAAAAATGGAAATGTGTAGAGCATCCGAGCCTAGTTTTGGGCACACATGTTCAGACAGGATGGTGTGCATTTGTCTAGATCAGGGAAGATAATTTTTGCAGCAGATATTTTCCAGTATTTGACAAACACTAGCCAGGATTTTTGCCAGGTCAAAAATGCAACAGTTCACAGATAGCAACATTTGATGCATCTCTGATGGTTGTTAATGCTAAGAGCATTAATAATAAAGTTTTTTTATTAGAAAATGTATTACATTCCTACAAGATTGATGTCGTTATTGTTTGTGAAACATGGTTAAAGAACAATGACTGGAAACCAATTCTGACAGGTTATAAATGTTTTTACTGTAACAGACATTCTAACAAAAAATCAGGTGGAGGTGTTATGATATGGATTAAAGATAGCTATGAGACCTGTGATTATTACATGTTCAGTGATAAAACCAATACTATAGACTGTGTAACTGTGACAATAAAGACAACCCTGGAACATATAACAATTGTTGGAGTGTATAGACCACCAAAGTCAAGTGCAGATGACCTAGAGGAGTTCATACATTTCTTACATGAAACACAGGAGATAAGAATAATATTAGCTGGGGACTTAAATTTACCAGAAACAGACTGGAATAATATTGATTCAACAATGTTAGTAAAGAAATTATTCAGAGTATATTCAGGAACAACAAATGCTTCAGATTGTAAAAAAACTACCAGGGGACGGAATTTACTAGATATTGTTTGTGTTCCCAAATAAATTACTGTAACTTCAAGTCAAGTTTTACCACCATTGATGTGCAGTGATCATTGGGTTATTAAGGTTAATTTGTTGCTAGATAATTCTGCCAAACTGAAATCTAAGCCAATGCACAGAAGGTTAGTTACAGATTATAGGTAAGCAAAACAGTAACTATATAAAACTAACTGGAGTGAAGTGTTCAGTGGAAAAACTGCAGATGGAATGTGAAAAGTTTTAAAAGAGGAATGGTTTGAGTGCAAAAAGTCAAACAAATGTTTAACATCAGGATCTAGGCATGCAACATCAGGGGGGTATATTTCCATAAGAACAAGATACCTGATTAAGGTGAGAGACAAAAAATATAAGAAATGGAAGAGAGGTCGAACTACTACTTTGAAAATTGAAATAAACAAGCTTCATAAACAGATTAAGCATAGTGTTAGACAAGATCAAGAAAATTTGAAGAAAATGTATATAAAGATTTTGAGCATAATAGGAAACCTTTTTATAGATACATAAGATGTGGAAAGAGTAAAGTTACACAAATTGATAAACTGTGTGCAGATTCTAAAATTTATTCTCAGACACAACAGATTATAAATATATTTACAAAATCTTATGCAAAACAGTTTGGCTCCAAAAATCGGTGGTTAGTTGTCCTAGTGACATCCAGGTAACCCCAGATACTGGAATCAAATTAGATTATATTGAAAAAGAACTGTGCAAGCTGGATCCAAACAAAGCACAAGGAGGAGATGGAATAAGTAACAATGACCTGAGAACACTTCAGCAAGAACTTACACTACCATTATATCTGTTATTCACTAGGTCATATAAATATGGGGAGATTCCTCAAGATTGGAGACATGCACTTATTAAACCTGTCTTTAAGGGAAAGGGGAGTAGGACAAACCCAGAATCATATAGACCCTTAAGTCTACTTTCATGTTGTGGAAAAATAATGGAAAAGGTAATACTGGATAAGTTACTGTCAGAACTGGAAAGGTTGGGACTTGAAACCATATATCAGCATGCGTATGTTGAAAATAGATCTATTATCACCTTTAACATGATGTTCTATAATAATGTAATAACAGCTATGGATGAAAGATTGCACTGTGATGTGATTTATATAGATTTAACTTCAGCATTTGACAGGGTCATACAGAAAACACTGATCAATAAATTGTTACAACTAGGTATTGATGTACTGTTGATAAGATGGATAGCTGCGTGGCTTACAAATAAGACATGGCAAGTATCACACACCAACTGGACAGGTGAAATCCTTGGTTACAGTCAAGGTGTCCCACAGGGCTCTGTCCTAGGCTCTTACGTTTTTAGATTGTATCTTTCAGACCTTACTTTTTCATCTGAGGTGTTCTACAGTCTATATGCAGATGACCTAAAATTGGATAAACTGATTACACGTGTTACAGATAAGGCATGTCGGCAAAATTGTTTGTGTCTTTCGGCTTTTCCTGGTTAGGGGACACCACAGCTGAACTCCGGTCCACTAATGATAGGTAGTTGATTTTTACGTGCCGAGTTATCAGCCCTGACTCACAACCTTCAACGAAGGTACGCCCATTCACGCATGTCTCCACGCAGAAGACACTCTAGCTGAAAATCGAACCAGACAGCGTCTTACTGTGAGGCGACAATGCTACCACAGCACCACCACTGCGGTCAAGGCATGTCGGCAAAATAATTTGACTAAATTGACCATTTGGGCACAGGAAAATAATATGTTGATAAATACATCAAAAACTTAGCATATGAGATTTGGGAGACATAAACTTAAAGGTGAATATTTAATACAACACACAGTGATTGAAACTGTAGACTTATTTAAGGACCTGGGTATATGGGTAGAGTCAGCTATGAGTTTTTCTAATCATATCAACCAATTGGCTAATGATAGTTATAGAACTATAGGTTGTATAAAAAGATTTATAAAGTCTAGGAAATCAAACATAATGAAGTCGTTGTTTGTTAGTTACATTAGATCCAAACTTGAGTATGGAATAACAATATGGAAACCCTACAGGAAAATAAACATGAATAAACTATAAAGAGTACAGCAGAAATATACCAAGGGCATCCATGGATGTGAAAATTTAAGTTATTATGAAAGACTAAAATAACTGAACTTGTACAGTGTCTCTTAGAGATATTTAAGAGGAGATCTTATTCAGGTATATAGGGCATTTAGGGACAACTACCTCTGGGAATGTTTAGGGTATCAAAACGTACTAGAGAATCATCAGACAACCTGTGTAGAAGATTCTGCAGGAATGAGAAGTCTACTAATTGGTTCTCTGACAAAGTAGCTGATGCATGGAACAGACTACCAAATTACATTAAAGCAAGTACTAGTTTAGATATTTTTAAGAACAGCCTGGACATTTATTATGGGAACAAGTGCTTTGGTATATAGGTAGGCTAGAAAGGCATTAATTTCTGTGCTTGAAACATTTGTATGTATGCATGTAAGGAAGATCGAAGATAATTAAAAAACTGGAGACCAATAGTATTGAATACTAATGATTATAAGATTTTTATGAAAATAATACAAAAAAAACTAAAATGGAAAATATTATGGAAGATAGCACATATAGTGTAAAGGGAAGGGTTGTCAAGAATTATTAATAATAGTTAGAGAAATTATGGATGATACTATGAACAGAAAAGAAGACATGTAAATCATGATAGTAGACCTTAATAAGGCATTTGAAACAACTGGACATGAAATCTTATGGTTAATAATGAAAGAATGTAATATAAGTGAGAAAGTTAGGAAATTATGTATGTCAGCATATAGTAATAATAAAGTAAAGATACTTCTAAATGGCTGGTTAAGCCAAGAGGTACATATGAAGAGTGGTGTAAGACAGGAATGTCAATGAGATCTATGCTCTTTACATATTATAGTATGTGAGATAAATTACAGAATTATGGGATATATAACACCTGAAGGGGTAAGAATTCCAGTTATGTTAACATATGCAGGTAACATTATCTTCTTCTCCTTTCGGCTTTTCCCGGTTAGGGGTCGCAACAGCGGATCACCTGTCCGCTCATGATTGGCAGTGGAGTTTTTACAGTGTCAAGTTGCCAGCTCAATGCCCAACCTTCCACAAAACGCACATGCACACACACACACACACACACACACACACACACACACACACACACACACACACTCATGCCTAGGGCCAATTTAGAGTGTCCAATCCACCTACAGCATGTTTTTGGGATGTGGGAGGAAACCGGAGCACCTGGAGGAAACCCACATGACCACAGGGAGGACATGCAGACTCCACACAGAAGGCACCCAAGCCGAGAATCAAACTAGAGAACCTCTTGCTGTGAGGTGGCAATGCTAACCACTGCACCACCGTGGCCGCCCTATGCAGATAACATTATAATAATTGCAAAAAATTGTTTAAAAGAAGTAATAATATGTATAAATGAGTGTCTAGAAATTATAGAGATGGCTTTAAATTAGAAAAGTAAAGGTTTATGTGATGTAATAAAGATTGAGGGTATATATATTTTACAATGAATTAAATATATGTGTTAGGTATAGAATTTGGGAATAAAGACGTAAGTAGAATTCAATGGGAAAAAACAATAGAAGAAATAAAGCAAACATCATTTCTAGAGAACATATAAATTATCACTCAGAAAAAAGCTCATTTGTGTAAATTCAGTACTGATGGGGAAAATAGCATAGTTAGCAAGGGCATTTATGTTGCTAACAATATTTGAAAAGGAATTATTGCAGATTATTTTTTTCATTTGTACGTGGTCCTAGATTGAACCCGGTAAAAATGTGTTTGCATGTAAATAAAGAAGGGGGCTTATGGTTAATTAACCCAGTGGTATACACTGCTTTGTTAAATTTGTACAAAGTGATAAAGTAGATAAATGAAAAGGATGATTAGTAGTAAAGCTGTATAAATACAAGCATGAAAAATTTGGCAGCATGATAAAAAAGTAAAATAGAATAAAAATGTATAAATGAAGAAAAATTGTTACCAAGAAAAAATATTTTTGGAAAATATAAAAATTGATGATAATGAAAAAGATAGAAAAGTATGGTATATGAATGTAAAGATAAAACATTACTATGTAAAAACATTGGGAAGTCTAACAATGAAAAAAAAATTAAAGCCAGAAAAATAAGAAGCAAATCGTGTAATCAGAAAGTAGACTGTCAAGATTGTTTGTGTAGACTGGCAATAGATAAACTGCCAGTAAATGAAAATATGCAATATAAAAAGAAAACTGATAGAACATGTTTACATTGTCAAGAAGAAGAAACTAGAGAATATATGTTTTTGAAACATAAAAGGGTAAAAAAGTTATGGGAAAAACTATGTAAAGATTTTTTGAAGATATAAAAGAAATGGGTAAAATGAACATGGATATGATTAAATAAGGATATTATGAGAACAACAGTAAAGCATATGTTAAAAGAATAGATACAAAGTTATTTTATGTTATATGAGTTATTTAATGAAAGATATTAAGTGAAATCAGATGATGGTTATGGAAAGAGGAGTGGATGTCTAATAGTGATGAAAATTTAGTATGATTGTAAAGGAAATTATGAATATGTATAAACATATTTGTATATTTATATTTTTGTACACATGTAAATAGTTGTAAATACATAAATATTTTGTAAATAAGAGTCATTTTTGTATACAAATTAAGAACCCCTACTTGTAGCTTTAGAGCCGGAGAATGAGCATGCATGCTCTGTTCCTAGCTCAGTGGTGGCTGGGCGGATGATGCATGACATGGAGAAGATGGTGGAAGGCATGGAGGTGAATGCCATTGCTGTGGAGAATACCAGTAAGTGCTGAAGCCAAGAAAGATAAGCAAGTCTTGTGTTATTACAACCCTTAAGTTGGGATGAGTTTGGGATGATGTAATGAAATAGATGTTGATGCAGAGCAAGCCTGAAAATGAAGGAGATGTTTCCTGGAGAGAAAGTATGGATAAAATACAAAAGGCCAATCAAAATCTGTTCTGAATGATGATGATGGTGAAATGGAAAAGATATCCTATGCAGAAAAAGTAAAACAAGGCACCATGGGAGTAACAAAAAAAGGAAAGAAAGCAGAAGGGAATGTGAAGTTGAAGTATGTGATGAGGATTCAGAATAAAGAAGAAAAAGAACTGGATAGATATGAAGTTTGGGACAACTTTATGGTTTCTTTGGGTGTTAAAGCCCAACAAACAAGAGCTTTTATTCTTATAAATAAAGAGACATTTTGTGAAATTGTATTTCAGACTGTTTATGCAATGGAAAATTTCCTTGGGGAATATAAAAAAAGAACTGTAATCCTTGGAACTTATATGCAGTAAAACATTTAACATGGAAACAAGAAGATTCATATACAATTCTGAACAGAAATAGAAAGAGAGACTTTAAAAGGAGATTTGAAATATTAATGCAAAGAAGTTCATACACTTAGATACCACTCTAGTTATATGTCAGAAACTTTGTTTCAAATACTGATTAACATGGTATATTTTCATACTGTTGTGGTTTGTTAGTGGAAACTGATGTTCGTTGAATAGTATTTAATTATAATAAGTGGGACCAAGATTTGACTCAATATATCCAAAGCATAGGCGATTAATGACATAGTCTGTTTGTTTTTCTATGAGATACTGTTTGAGTTTATAAAGTAGTTTATTTCTTTTGTTGGGCATATGTTTTCTTGGTGGAATGTAGAAAAATGTTTGAATATTGGCAAGCAAACATGAAAATATCAGAGTGCATTATTATGTTACTAAGGCCATTTTCTTATTTGTGTGATACACTGCAGAATGAGTTAACGTGTTAACAGGCATTGAAAAATTGTGATGAGTAAAAATGATTAATAATATGTATAGTCTATAAGTTATTTTATAATTTATAGAGCTCATTATTGTGTAAATAGTAGAGTATGACATTTTTAATTTGATGGCATAGGAATTTACACTGTTTTATTGTGTTTGCTTAGTTCTAAAAGGATTTGTTTGTTAAAGACAAGCAAAGGTATTTGATTTACATTTATAATGCAGTGTTAAAATGGGACGCAGTAGTGGCAAATGATATTGATTGATATGTACTTTTATTTTGAAAAGGTGATGAGGAGCAGAAGTTGTTATGTTTTAGTAATGACAAAATGACTTATGAGGGTGGAATTAGTGAAGATTAAATGTAGAATTACTTGGGGCAGCTGGAGATGGGATGGGGAGGGGACTGAAGAAGACAACCAGTCAGCACCTGACAATCAGTGTACATATTCCCAGAACAGCAGATCTGGGACAGTGTATTGGTGAGTGCAGATGAGAAAATGAAAACAAGGTTGTTTTATTATTATCAAACAAGTTACTACATCAATAAAATCAATGTCAGTGCATATTAGCAGCACAGTGTACACCCACTTGGTCAGTCTTTCAAACAGTGGCTAATGCACAACATGCTACAAAGCTATATATTCCCCAAAGTCTGTGAAAACCAAAATGTGACACCAAAGACACAGAAACAAAATATTATACATTTTTGCAGCACTAGATTCCTAATGTTTGACAGACTTCTGAATACATCATTTTCACAGATCAGCAAAACGAAAGCTGTACAAACAAAAGTAATACATAGTGCACCTAGAGAGTGAGACTTAGTGAATAGAGATGGCAAAGACTGGAACTGTAAACAAACAAACAAACAACCATGAAAAAAGGCCACCAGGCTATACAAATGCACGAGATGGCAGACATAGCTTCATCCATGGGAATAAAAAAAGAATGGCATCTCCATTTCAAAGACTTGAACGGTAATGCATGGAAGTTGGGCAGATAACTTTTATTGCAGGGTTGTAAATAGTAACATAAACCTTATAAGGATGGCAACATTTGGCAACCAGTCTAAACTCCTTATCTAGTTAACCACAAACTGTAGCATTACCTAGCATAGTAGCTGAGGCTACAGGTACCGATTCAGCTTGTGGAGGGTGTGCTCATGCCTTTGATTCTTATCCTGCAGGCTGTTCTTAGTCTAAGATGTCTTTCCAGTAGGCTGCTATCACAGAGTGAAAATAAAGCAAAATGGAAGACTAGGTGAAGACCATAAAGAAAAATGATAAACGTAAACATCTATATCTATATCTATCTATCGCTAGCTCACTTTCTCTCTTTCTGTAAATACTAATGGTGCAGGCTAACGGCATGTTTTTGTTTTCTTTAGCAAAAATGCATTTTCGACAAAATGCACTTTCGCTAAAGTAATTTCGACAAAGTACGGTTCAATGAACCATACTGTGGTCAAAACAAGGACCCATATATATATATATATATATATATATATATATATATATATATATATATATATATATATATATATATATATATATATATATATATATATATATATATATATATAGATAGATATATAGACATTACAGTGTGTGATCACTTTGTTTTGAGAATGGTGAATCTGGGCATACTGGGGCAATGCAGCAATTGCCTCATGTACACAGACAACCCTCTCCTCCTACCACCCAACACTACAACCTGTGAGAGATGCACTTACATAGCAAAAATGGAAGCAAAGCTCTCTCCACCCAAGATTGTGCTAAACAGTCAAGAGGAGAAGGTTAACACCCACACTACACCTCAAGCAACACATAGCCCTTCTAAACCCACACCACCAACACCCACATATAGCAACACTAAATCCACATATGCAGAGGCCCTTAACTATAACCTGCCCAAGCAACAAAGACCTCTGAAGCTGAAACGCAAACAAACACCAATCACAACCAATGTGTCACATAGTTCACAACACCAGTGTGCCACCCAGCAACAGCCCCTAAGGCAAGACAATGTACCTAACACTTTAGTCATAGGTGAGTCTATAGTCCGGCACACTGATGTCCCTCTCACCAGGTTGAATAAGGAGAAAATTACAGTCAGCTGCCTGTCGGGTGCCAGGATCCACCACATAACGCATGCACTCAAGTCACTCCACAACAAGTACAAATATGACTCTGTCATTGTCCATGTTGGAGTGAATGACTTGAGACATACCTCCCTGGACTACATGAAAAGAGACATGGAAGAGCTCTCGGATCATGTGGCCCAGGCAGGTATGACCCTAGCCCTGAGTAGCATCCTGCCTTGCCCAGAATGATACCACAATATAAGGATAAAATGATTGACTTCAACAATTGGCTAAGCTTATGGTGTCATTCAAAGGGGATCCAGTATCTGTCTGCCTGGGATGACATAATTGACAGACCACGATGCTTTGCCAGAGATGGTCTGCACCTGTCACCCCTGGGATTCAGGTTACTGGCTAAGGCTCTTGCCACCCCTATAGTGCCTTTTTAGGCAAACTTCAAAGGACAAAACCACCACCGTAACAGGTACAAGCATGCAAAATCTGAAGGTAATGCTACTCAATGCTAGAAGTCTAAACCTCAAAATGCACTCTCTCGAGGCACTCCTAAAATGGAGAACATCGATATCTGTGCAGTAACTGAGACCTGGTTCAAGGCTCCAGAGAGCACCCCTGCAATACCAGGCTACAACTCTTACCACACTTTTCGGCCACCAAACCAGGACCGAAACACTAAAGGTGGAGGAGTGTCAATATTCACCAAGGATATTCACACCACCAGGCTAGTTGGCCAACACAATGTGTCTGAAATTCTCCAAGTGCAACTAACACTAGGTAAGACTGCAATCCAAATTGTAGCTTGCTACAGATCCCCCACCATACCCCAAGATTCTCACTACACCTTTCTAAACATACTGGAAAATATTAAGATAGAACCAAACACCCTAATACTGGGTGATTTTAACTACCCTGCCATTAACTGGGAAAACTACTCCTGTCCCAACACCTTTGCGCAACGGTTCTTGGAATTCATAAATTCCAACGCCCTGGATCAACTAATCCATAGTCCTACCAGGGGCTCCAATATCCTAGACCTGGTCATTACCAACATAGGAAATCAATGCTCCATACCTATGGTCACCCCCTCGTTAGTCAGGTCTGAGCATAAGCTAATCACCTTTAACATCCACATCCCACCCCTACCCCCCCAGTAAAGAAACCACCATAAAAAACTTCTCCAAAGCCAACTTCATGCTACTCAAGTCAGAAGTGACAAACTTCATGACACCCATGCAGACGGGAACTGAAACTGCTGAATCCTACACTAAGGCACTGTACGAGCACATCCACTCATGCATGAATCGTGCCATCCCAAATAGAACCAAAATGCTCTCATCCAAAAAAAGGAAGCCAATCTGGTGGTCCCCTGCCATAAACAAACTTTACAACAAAAGGAAGAAACTTCTGCAGAAAAGAGGAAAATCCCAGGATGCAAAAAACTCCCTTACTAGCCTCAGTAAAAAACTGAGATGCCTCATAAAATCCTCCAAAGCTAGTTACGAAAATAAAATTGCCAAAGATTCCAAAGACAACCACAAAGCATTCTATAACTATGTCAAAAATCTAAATGGCAATGCTCAGATCTGCTCTGAGTTAAAACAGAATGGCATTAAATATACTGATCCAAAGGATATTGCCAATATCCTGGCAGATCGATTCAGTGCCAACTTCACCGAGCTCTCACGCCCTAAATGGCCCATCTCAATACCGGAAGATTGCCAAATTCCAGTAATAACGGCCACACAGGTACAAAACGCACTCTCTAAAGCCAAGAATACAGCATCCATGGGACCAGATGACATTCCAGGCTGTGTACTACATGAACTACAATATGAACTGGCACCTCACCTAAGTGTCATGTTTAATCATAGCCTCACCTCAGGTTTCGTGCCCACTGAGTGGCGCAGAGCTACAGTTATCCCAATCCACAAGGGGGGATCCACCTTGGATCCTGGAAACTACCGTCCCATCAGTCTGACAAGCCTTATCTGCAAGGCCATGGAGCGTATTATCATGGAACTTATAAATAAAGACATTGGCAACCTTCAAACACTGGACCCCACCCAGTCTGGGTTTGTGAAGGGCCGATCTTGTCTCCTGAACCTAATTGACTTCTTTGAATCAGTCTCCAGAGCCATGGACAAGGGTAAGGTGGTCCACACAGCCTATCTAGACCTTGCCAAGGCCTTTGACACCATCCCCCACTCTAGAATCATAGATAAACTTACTAAGTTGGGCATTAATGCCTATGTCACCCAGTGGGTTGCTAAATGGCTTACTGATAGAACCCACACTATAAAAGTAGCTGACTCCAAATCCAGCTCCAGACAAGTGACAAGTGGAGTACCTCAGGGTTCAGTCCTGGGGCCGCTCTTGTTTGGCATCTACTTCTCTGAAGTACAGGTCAACACTAAGGGACTCTGGCTAACAAAGTTTGCAGATGACTGCAAACTGGGAGCCATTATTGAATCCCCAAATGATGTGGATACTCTACAAAAGGGCCTTACAGAAACAGATGCTTGGTGCCAGAGCCATGGGCTCAAGCTCAATGCCAAGAAATGTATTGTTATCCCTTTGGGATAAAACATGTATCCATGAATTACCATATAGGTGGCAGTACACTAAACACAGAAAGTGTGATAAGAGACTTAGGGACACAGGTGGACAGTGGTCTCACCTTCGATAACCACATCACCACAACAGTCAGGAAATCCTTCTATGTGGCACACCTCATCACGAAGGGCTTTTCATCCAGAAAAAAGGAGGTCATTGTCCCACTGTACTCATCCCTCATTAGACCCATTATAGAATACAATGCCCCATTTGGTATGTACCTCTCAAGATATCTGCAACAACTGGAAAGGCCTCAGAAATACCTCACTAAAAGAATCACAGGCCTAAAGCAGATGCCTTACGCTGACCGCCTTAAAATACTCCAGCTATACTCTGTGGCATATCGTCTACTCAGAGGCGATCTCTGCTTAACATACAAGGCCATGTCAAACCCAGAGCTGTTGGACATGCTACACTTAAAGAAATCCCAATCCCTAAGAAGCTACACGCTCCAGGGATCTAAACCTTGTCATCACAATAAACAAAACATACTGGAGGGATAGGTTCCTGACCCAGAGACTCCCCAGACTCTGGAATAGATTGCCCATACATGTCAAGCAGAGTGCCTCTTTGGACCACTTCAAAAGGAACCTTGACGATTGGATGGGAGAAAGGAAATTCACCCCAGGGATCACGTCAGTCGCCCTGCTAGACAGGGGTCCAGGAAAGTAAATAATGTGGGAAGAAATAGCCAGGGAATTGTTATGGCTAGGCTTGTATAGGCCCTAGGGCTGATAGCCTAGTACCAACCTATGAACCTATGAAGATAATAATTAGCCTCAGTACTGCATTGCATAATATACGATAGCTTTCTAATTAACAAAACATTAAAGAGTAGAGTAACTTAATTCTGAGATAACAATAGTGTTCCATACTTTTTATTAAACATTTACATGTAGTAACTAGATTTCTGTGATTTAATAGTTGTGTATGTTGCACATTTGTTTGGTTTGTATAACTGGTACAGATAGTCACAGCTTATAGCAAAAGACATGCATATTAGCCATGATTTGCCACCTAAAGTGTTTAATTGGCAGTCCAGCAATCACAATCAAAACAAAACACACTGCGCTTTGCCTCTTAATGTTCCCAGTGGAAGTTCAGCCAATGCAGTCAAACTAAAGCACAGTGAAATATTACCTCTTAAGTAAAGTGGTACCTGACCACTTTATCATAACATGATGGAAAACATACTGTACTAGATCAATATTTATACATGCAAGACTGCAGTGGCAACATTAGGCAAAAACAGAAAATTACCATTCCAGAAGAAAGGGCAGCATGGGTTTTGTTTAACACCTAGCTGATAATAATACAAAAGGAGCTAGAGCACATTCAAATGAAAAACTAAAATATGCAGCATTGTTGGAGAAGATGCACATAATTGTGTACAATGCTTGCCTGTACATGTGTGCATGTTTAGCCTTTGGAAGTGGTGTGTTTAAATGCTTGCAGGACATTTGCAGATTTGGAAAAAATTGTAAATTCCAGTGTACCAACAGAACTGACACAGTGGTGCAATTTGTTTTGATGAAGCTGTGTGACTAATTGCATGTTTTTGTTTTTATCTTTTTCCACTAATATATGTGTACTGGTGAGAGAATGTCATCAATATATATTCCATATGTAGTAACTCTATTTCTCATTAATAATGTATGAGGGTGTATATCAGAGGGAACTTGGTATCACTGTTTACTTTGATACACTAATGTCATGTAATACAATTTATATTACATGCTCTTACTTGATGATGTGCATCATATGTGTCCATTTCAATCCTGATCTTAGGCATGTGTAACAGTGCTATGTCACTGTGCATATTATTGTAATTGGAGTATGGACTTTGTATTTATATGGGGCCTGCTTGAACAGAATACTTATTTTATACTTGCCAAAATATGCACAGATAGCATCAGCAAACTCTTTAATGTGTTCTTTATCATTTATAATGACGGCTGTACATCTGTTATATTTTGCAGGTTGTTTTGATGTTTATTGCAAATGACTGTTCATAAAGTAGGAATCAGCCTGTGTGAAACATCATGGGGTCCAGCAGTATGTACTGTGTTAAGCCTTGATGACTATGTACAGTACAGCAGCAGGTGTTGACACATAACATACTGCCATGTAATTCAACTTTAGTTATGATTATGAAATAAACATTTACAAAGGAAAATGCTTGCAAATTTGATAATGATGTACAGAAAAGATTTTTGCTAAACCTTAGTGGTGGGGCTTCATGACTGCAGTCATGGTTGATGATGTTTGTAAAAGTTTCAAAGGCTGCATATGTTCATGGTTTCATCACATTAGTGACTCTGATACACTTTTGTGGACAGTGGCCTGTTATGGTCTATATTGTTAATGTACAGCATGTTACTCATGAGTGATTGATATGTACAGTGGGTAACCATTTGAAATGTCAGAACCCACTAGAGTGAGTCCAGAAACATGGAGACTGAATGGCCGAAAGAATGGGCTTACACATATATATATATATATATATATATATATATATATATATATATATATATACTAAGTCGAGATGCCATTTCTCAGAATACTCTCTTTTCTCTGAGGTATGGCTATCTCAGAGATGGTATTATAAGTAGTTTGGGGGGGATTTGGGCCTCAAATGGGGGTGCAGGGGAGTGAAGAGTGATTTTGAGATTTGCTGTTCTTCGGGTTTTCAGTCTTTTTTGAAGGGAGGAGGTTGGCTTGACGACCTCTTACAAT
Organism: Protopterus annectens; assembly: GCF_019279795.1. NCBI lineage: Eukaryota > Metazoa > Chordata > Ceratodontiformes > Protopteridae > Protopterus > Protopterus annectens. The sequence goes on from NC_056731.1 coordinate 295,319,471, forward strand.
TATCCTGAAACAAGATGGGGGGGCTGCATGAGAAATTTACCAGGCATTTTCACTTGTGCATTTTTAGTATTTGATGTGAGTGTATGAGTAAATGTGTGTGTGTGTGTGTGTGTGTGTGTGTGTGTGTGTGTGTGTGTGTGTGTGTGTGTGTGTGTGTGTGTGTGTGTGTGTGTGTGTGTGTGTGTGTGTGTGCGTGTGTGTGTGTGTGTGTGTGTGTGTGTGTGTGTGTGTGTGTGTGTGTGTGTGTGTTTCCATATTTCTAATACTGAACAGCTAACAGTTATACTTTGGAAACAGGTGCAACTTATAAATAAAATCCATTGGAACCACTAAAGCACTGAATATACTGAGGCACGAAAGCTCAAATAAAAACAATTTTATTATGCAACTTTTCACAATTTCACTTAAAACTTCTTCAGGGATATAAAATAAGTATAAAATAGGCTTAAATACCTAAATCAATTAAATCAAATCACACGACAGATCAAACTCTCTGATACAATTGTTGTAACAAAGGTTTTAAAGATATAGATTCATTCAACCACCTTGTCCCTGGATGAGATACCCTTACTAATGAGGTGAAATGTGCACTTTCACTCTCAGTATCTACTTATACTCCTCCAGCTCAGTTTTTTTTGTATTAAATCACCTCCTCATAAAAAATAATCCAACTTAAATAAAATCATGAATTTAAAATAATGTACAACATCGAACTGTTTGATGTGTTTATATAATGCATTTGAGTTTACCTTCCTATTTATCTCTGACAAATAGCTACTAATTTGATCTTTTAGTCTTCTGTTGGTTTTCTCAACATAATATGCTGTGCAGGTTTGACACTTAGCCAGATAAATAACATTTCTCATACCACAATTTCCGTATGCATGTATATTAAATACAATGTTTGTTACAGATGTATGAAAGTTTTTTCCGTATTAATATTCATACGGTGTACGTATTTATTGCACGTATAAGTTCCTATTTTATTAGTTCTAAAGTGTGTACTATTTATAAGTTGTTCTTTATAACATAACTTTTGTTTTAAATTATTACATGTTTTATGACCAAAGATAGGTTTGCCACCTGTCTTATTCCTGATCTCAGGTATTGCTGACAAAATAGACTAGTACTGATTAATATATGTTTTACAGCATTAGTATTTTGGTTATAGGTAAGCATGCATCTTGTGACGTTATTATTAGAAACATCTCATTTAGCAGCTTTGTAGACAGGTACAAAGTCAGATACACCACGTGCACCAGTTATAAATGTATAAGGGCTGCAGTGATTTAGTCTGGTTCTCTCCCTGGCTCATTCATGTTACAACAAGACTGTACACCGCAGTTTGATTGTGTATAAAATAACAAGTGGTGGCATTATGTGTCATGGCAAATTATACTTCACGGAAAACAATATTAAAAAATTTTGGATGTGGGTTTATTCTTTGCACAGTGCTACTGGGATGTACAAGTGAAGTCTTTTACACAGGGAACAAGAGTGCATTTTGCAATGTTGATTTTTTGTGTGTGTGTGTGTGTGTGTGTGTGTGTGTGTGTGTGTGTGTGTGTGTGTGTGTATAGATCTATAAATAAATAAATATATATATATATATATATATATATATATATATATATATATATATATATATTCACAGTAGTCAGGTATACGCTACTGCAGATATGCTTTGATTGCTAGCCTTTTGGTCATGTCATTGGATGGATTGACAGATGATGGCAGGACAGATATTGTAAGCTCATGGCACATGACCATTTGAGGGTAACGATATGCATGACAACTGGTAAACCTGTGCTGGATGGTCCAGTGAAGTGTAGATACATGACTATTTCAAATTATGTTTTGTGTTATGTGCATGATAACATCCATAATATATCACAGCAATAAGGTATGTTTGTCAACTGTTTGCAAGAAAAGGGCCTAAACCACATATATCAATATGTAGATCTATACTAGTTTAATTGAGTGTTCTAGTGTTTGTTTAATCCACATTTGAAATATTGATTTAATCCCTGGCACCTATGAAGCTTTAAATGTTTGTAATCAAAATTGTGCATCAAGGTCAAGATCATGGTCTGCTTGCACTGGCAAGCATCCACAAAATACATCTACTGATAATTTAAAATCTGGCTTTATCTATTACTATTTCTTCTAATAGACATTTGGGTGCTCCAGCTGGCTTTCTTCTTCTTCTTCTGCTTCCTCATCTTAATTAATTTGGGTTCTAGTGTACTTTGTCTTCTAAAAGTATTGTACTGTACAAATTTGCAAAGTGTGGGTTACTTACTGTATCCTCAAGCAAGCACGACAGAAATATGGACAAGGTACTAACTGCTTTCTTTAAAAACACGTGTATCGTGGTTTAAAATTTTGCAGCTACGCCACTGAAGGATTAATTGGCAAATCTGCAACAATTCACTTGAGAGAGAATTCAGTCAATGCTTACATTTGTGCACCACAAAATATTTTACTAGGTCTGTGTTTGGAAAGGTAAAGGGGATCAGATACCTACTGCTTTAAACTGGAAATTGCACAGTGACTTTATGTAGGCTTACCTGATAATACGTTCTGCTTTATTTGAGTAAGTTTTACTAGTTATTGGATAAATGTTTCTAAGGTTCAACTTGTTTGTGAACTTTTGATCTCTAGATTGCCTTTGGCTGCAATTGATTGACTTCTTCGCTACCTTCCCCAAATCTACCCACACCAACTGAAATAACACTTACATAGCAACTCTTTGTCATTTGATGTTTAAAGCTTTTCATAGTATAAAGAATATAAAGTAATAGCCACTATCTCCCTATGTTTATTTTTCAGTCATCACCTTGACTACAAATTTACTAGTAAAGCTGATATCCACTTTCTGTAAATCGTCAGAAGGTTGTATTGCTCAGCGGTGCATTTAATATTGGTAGCGTTCAGTTCTGTCTTTATAAGATATGCTATTCCACCATCCATACTAGTATGCAAACATATATGGTGTTAGTATTGTAACTATTAGTACAGATAGCCACTGAAAGACATTTAACACTTTTGAGACCTAAACTCCAAGACCTTACACAACAATCCTTGTTAATGATTAAATATGACTAAATAATTGACAACTATTTCTAAACCCTGAAAAACAGTATTACTGGTCTTTATCCCAAAACACATTTCTGCCAAAGCAACACTATTCACTATTGTCTCTGCCAACAACACCATTATAGAACATATACATCATCAAAGATTACTGGGAGTCATAATATTTGACCAGTTGAAATCTGACCACCATGTATCACATGTGGTTAAAAGAATCATCAAAAACTAATTACTAATTACATTATACAGCCTAAAACCTACATCACTGACATGACCAGAAGACATATAGCTTCTGCTTTCTTATTGCCATCTCTCCTGTGTGCTGCCCTAATCTTCATTAATCAAGTCTCACAACTCTCCAAATCAGAGCAGTGCTATAATAGCCACATTTCCTGTAAACTACAACAATAGAATGCACCACTGCCTGACCCTCAGAGAATTAAACTGGTTATAACCATCACATCACCTAGATTTTTGTCAGCTAACCACAATACACAAACTTCTCCATAAGCCAGACAATTCTCCAGCCCTTAACAACTTAATACGGCACTACTCCCCTGAGTAGAATGTTGTACTCTAGAGAAAAATCACTTATCACTACAACTGAATCATATAGTACTGCAGGTGATTCGCGATATTAAAATAGTGTAGGAAAACTGCAAAACCACATTCCACTACCCCTGAAACTCTTTTTATACAGTTTTATTTAAAACAAAACAAAAAACCACACCTATCAAATCAATGAAGCTGCTCCTGTATATCTCCAGGATAAATGTCACTATTATATTCAGCTTGCCATATCATCATTCACTCAGAATCCTACATCCCACAGCCAGTCTTCACCAATACCTAAATAGTTTTATTAGTATCTACCAGGCATATACACAGTTTTGTGACACTTCTCACCCCCAACTCTAGACTTGTAATGTAAACATCATAACTATATATAATTGTATCTGAACCAGCTTAACCCTCCCGTC